>NC_139150.1:1871182-1971182 GCF_964270905.1 Leucopleurus acutus | reverse complement strand
AATCCACCAGTGGGAACCCCCCAGGGCTGCCCCTCGCCGCTCACACAAGCCTGCGGCCGCCTCACTTGCCTCAGTCTCTGCTTCTTGCCTCTCGGGCTTGACTCTCACCTTGGGGGCAGTGTACACCCTCCTCCAGCAATCCTGACGCAGGCCTTGCCCAAAGACGGGGCTCCAGACTCCTAGAGGTCCCAATCATAGCAGAAGAGATGGAAGCAGGGCTGCATCCTGGACAGGCTCGGGGGGTGAAGGAGGCAGCTGCCCATGCTTGGGACACCTAGAGCCGGCCTGAGGGGGTGGCACTGGGAAGGGGAACAAGGGCCATGGGGGTTGTACCAGAGCCATGTGGGCACCCCGGCCCTTCCCACAGATGACGACATGGGAGCAAGATGGTGGTGGGGGTCCTCGTGCCGCCCCCTCATGGAGCACATGGCAGCCCAGGGCGTGCACACTCAGGTGGTTGTGTGAATTGGGTGCACACACACGGGGACAGCTTGTGCAGGGGACCCATCAGGAGTGTGGTGATATGAGCCCCCGGTGTGGGGCAGAGGGTCACCCCCTGGCGCATGTCCCTGGGTCATGGCTGGCATGGGGGTCTCCAGACCCCAGCCGACCCACGGGCCCGCCCTCCAGGACACAGCTGTCCTCAGTGCTGGCTCTGACCTGTCCTTGTCCAAGAGCCCGACCCAGGAAGTGTTCCTGACACTGGCGGCCAGCCTGGACCCACACCCTAGACCCTTCCTGCCTGGGGCCAAGCAGGAACCGTCCAGGCCCAGGGACACAGGGCACCTTCCTGCTTGGCCTCGGATGGAAGTCAGTGATACTGTCACAGAAAGCGGGCCTCAGGCTGTCCTGGAAGACAGTGTCTTCGTGTCCCCAAGGATGAGTCACAGGGCATTCGGGGAACCGCATGGCCTCCTCCTATATAAGGCCCCAAGCCCTCTGCCTCGGAATTCCCTTCTCTCCAGAGCTCAGAAGTGCAACCACGGCTGCAGCCATGAAGAGTTTCCTGCTCGCTCTGGGCTTGGCCCTCGTGTGTGGCGCCCAGGCTGCCCACATTCCCAGTAAAGTGGAGGGTCTGGACATAAGAGAGGTATGGGCGTGGGCCCCGGGGGCTGGGGTCAGGGGCTGAGAGGGCGCAGGAAAGCCTGGACCGCAGAAGTCTAACACGGGTCAAAATGAGGCCATAGCATTGGGGGACCACTTCATCCCCCAGATGTTGGAGGGACTTGTCTCTCTCCAGCCACTTGGTTCCCAGACGCTCCTGTTTCCCTCTCCCTCCCGGGGTGGAGTCGTCCTCGAAGTTGCCACACCTGGATGGGGGCTGACTTAGGACTGCGCTGGGGGTTCGGCAGAGACGGGGGTTTTTCCAAATATGCAAGAACTCCCCACTCAGGTGTCATCACAGAGCTGGTGATCCCCAGGTGCACCTGGAACCCTAGCGCATCACGCTTCCTGAGAAACCTGGGCACATGGGAGACTCGGCGTGGCCCAGTTGAGGCGGGACTGAGAGCCCACTGTGGGGCTAGGGTCCCCTTCCTGGAGTGCAGCTCAAGGTCCCTCCCCAGGTGGCAGGGACGTGGCACTCCGTGGCCATGGCGGCCAGCGACATCTCCCTCCTGGACGCCGAGAGCGGCCCCCTGAGAGTGAACGTGGAGGAGCTGAGGCCCACCCCCCAGGGCGACCTGGAGATCATCCTGCAGAAATGGTGGGTGTGCCCCGCCCCCCGTGACACGGCACCACCCCTTCCCCGGGGCTGCGGGCCAGCGGGGGCAGCTCCAGGACTGGTGGGCCGTGGGCAGGGCTCCAGGTGGGCCCCAGCTACACTGTGGGCGGAGCTGGGGCCCCAGGGACGGGGAAACAGGGCTTGGAGGTTCTTGGTCCCCTTGGAGCCCTGCCCAGGGGCTGTGGGGCAAGAGGCGGCTACACAGAGCGGCCCCGGGGTCAGTGTGGGGAGAGGCCTGTGTGGAGACCACTGGGCAGCTGCAGGCTTGGGTCCTCAGGGCCTGGGCAGTTTCCACCATGAGCCCCACCTGCCCCCAGAGTGGGGGAGCCGGGGCGTCGGGGAATTCTGGGTCATGATAAGACCAGTATTCTTGGAAACACTATGTCCAAAGCCCCATGCAGACAGGGTCAGTTCTGAGCTGCCACATGCCTTCGGCCACCAGCCAGCTCTCCTGTGGGGCTCCTGGCTGACTCTGTCTGCCCCATTGTCAACTTCCTGAGTCACCCGCTTGGGTCCAAGGGGGGGCGCTCCCACTCAGGCCAGCACCTGGTGACGGTGCTTTGGGCGGCCCAGGTGTCCTCCTGCCCTGAGGACACTTCCCGGAGCGCAGCTCCTGTCCCTCTGCAGGGTTTGTGAATGACCCCCACCACCATCTGGCTTTTCAGGGAAAACCAAAAGTGTGTTGAGAAGACCATCCTGGCTCAGAAGACCGAGGACCCTGCTGTATTCAAGGTCGACGGTGAGTGCCCCCAGCCCGGGCCCCATGCTCCCTTGGGGTAACCCCAGCACATGCGGGGCGTCGCCTGGTGCTCTGAGACGCTCACCATCCCGCCATCTGGGCAGCAGGAGTCGGGCTTGAGTGTGTGGCCTCGTCCTGTGCGCCAGGCCCTGCTTCTCCTACCTGTGGAAGGTACTCTCAGGGGGACAAGGCCTGGGATCCCCATGCTTTCCTGCCCCTTCTGCACCCCCTGCTTGGTGTAGATGGAAGGAAGCGGGTATGTGTCCTGTGCACCCGGGGGTGGGTTACGGCGGGCACACGTTTCTCGGGGGCTCCTTAAAAATATCCAAACAAACCAGACCTGTGGGCAGGCACACTGTGCATTTGCCTCTCCAGCCTGAAACCTGCTTCTGGAATATTCCAGGCCTCACCCCCCTCACCCCAGCCCTGGCAGCCTCCCTGGGACACATCCCTGGGCCCCCAGATCCTCCCCACCCCCAGGGCCCACCAGCCCCGTCTCTAATCCACAATCTGTTTTTTGTCACGTCCTCTTTCTGAGAGGCAGTGGGTGGGGTGGGGACAGTCTCGCTGCCTTGCCACGTCTGGGCCCCCGCAGCAGATGGGGGCGGGGAGCCACCTAGCCTCACGCCCGAGGTTCTCATTCCTCACCTGCAGGGCCTCAGGTCTACCTGGGAAATCGGCAGGACTCTCCAAAGAGCCTTCCCTCCATCACCATCATGTAAATCCAGCCAGGACAAGGGCCCCGAGGGTGCGGGGTCTCCATGTTCTCCCCCCTGAAGGACAGAGGCGTCGCTGCCCTTCCTCTTGAAATATCGTCCCTTCTTTCTTCCACTCTTTGGTGTCTGCGTATAACCCCAGACTCCAGTGGGGCTCCAATCCTGGCATCTTTTTGATCGCTCACAGACCTGGGAGCCTGCCCTATCGAGGGGGGCTACCTGGGATTTAGTGCCTGTGGGTGTGGATGAATAAGTGACTGAATTAATGCCACGTCCAGGACATAGGGGAGCAGAGTTTGGCCAAGCAGGCAGTAGGCATGGAGAGCGGCTTCACTGTAGCACCAACATTTAAGAGCTGTTTCCAGTCTCGGCTTGAGTGCGGACGGGCTGGTCTCGCCCAGACGGTGCGGCTCGGAGAGTCCCCACTGGGGGTCCATAAAACTTGTGCTGCTGGTGGTGGGTTTCTGGCACCCAGTAGGGAGGGCGTCCCCTCGGTGTCCGGGAGCAGATATTCCGAGCCCGGTGGCTGCCGTGGGAAAGAGCGCTCCCAGGCGATGATCCGGGTGCCCCGACAGACATGGTGGAGGGACTCAGACAAGATTTCAGGCTCCATTTCGGCCCCTTTTCCAGATCACGGGGAAAGAAAGATTTCCGTGCTGGACACAGACTACACCACCTACATGATCTTCTGCATGGAGGCCCCCACGCCCACCGATGAGCACGGCGCGATGTGCCAGTGCCTGTGTACGTGGCTGACCCCGGGGGGCGTGTCCGGAGATGTGGCCTTTGGTCAAGCTGTGAATAAGGGACGCTCAAGACTCCCCCGCACCTTCCTGGGCCCTGGTGGGAGGAGGGGGAGAGGGGCTGCCTCGCTGGCCCCTACAGGTCATGCTAGCAAAGGTCCCAGCCGTGGCGCCCGACACTGGCCGCCAGATGTGGGGTGACGTGCAGGGCAGGAGATGCTTGGGACAAGGTCCGGGACAGGCCAGCGGGACTGACGCAGGAGGCTCGGGAGTTTCTCCCTGCGTGGAGGAACCTCACCGACCAGCTGGTACAAGTGGCTAATATTCATCAACAGTCTTATAGGAGGAGATTCTTAACAACTTCAGAGCACTTTCAGTTATGCAACCAGCTTTAAAGGGAGATTTTCTGACCAAAGTAAATATACGGGCGATGCTCCCAAGGTGGCCATGGCGGGCAGTGGAGGCTCCTGGTCAAGTCAGTCAGCCCAGGGGGACTGGGGGAGACCAGGATAGGGGCGAGGCGGGTGCCTCTCCTCTGTGACCGTGCAGACCCCCAGCGCTGCCCTGGGAGGAGGAGGAGGAGGGGGATGGGCCGAGAGTGGGAGGGCAGGGGGCGGGGCCCTGCAGACCACCCTGGGAAGCAGGGCTAGACCAAGCTCTACAGACCCCGGCGCATCAGTGCCTCCTTCCTGCGCTCGCTCCTGGGCGGGGGGGGCGGGGCCTCAGGGTCCCCGAGCTCTCAGGGGGCGGGGGGAGCGGGGATGCCCCCAGGGACTGACCCCTCCCCCACAGCCAGGACCCTGCAAGTGGACAACGAGGTCTTGGAGAAATTCGAAAGAGTCCTGGAGTCTCTGCCCGAGCACATGCGGATCAACCTGGACCTGAGCCAGAGGAAGGGTGAACTTAGTCCTGCCCAGGGTGAGAATCAGGGGAGCATCTTCCCCCCTTACTGGACCCCCATTCTCCCCAGGGCTGCCGGGAGGAAGGGGGTGAGGGCGCAGCGCCCCCGAGGTGGGCCCCCTCCCCACCCCCTGCCAGACCCCTCTGTCCCCGGGGCGTCCAGTCCCGTCCTGACCCTCCCGCACGGCTCTCCCTCCCCCACAGAGCAGTGCCGCGTCTAGGTGAGCTCCTGCCGGCGCCCTGGGGGTAACGTAACCCCCCTGCCCCACATCCTGGGCACGTGCAAAGGGTGGGGGTCTTGGTGGGGCCCGGGCTCCCCCATCAGGCCCTGGGGTCCCCCTGCGGGAATGGCTGGAAGCTGGGGTCTCTCCTGGCGACTGCGAGCCGCTGGCCGCGTGCCCACTCTCGAGGGGTGGCCTTTGGGGAGGTCGTTTCCTGTGTCCTGGCCTCACTTGCCTGCTGACCTCCCCCTGCTCCCTCTGGGCAGGGCCGAGGGCCGAGGGCCAAGGTGGAGGCCCCGGAAGCGGGCACCGGTGACAGACACTCCACCTGAGGGGGGAGGCAGGGGTCCCTCTCCCGAGGAGGGTCCGTCCTGCACCCCCAGTCCCAGCCGGGGAGGGGGTGCTGGCGAGGGTCCAGCAGGTTCCCCAAGAATCACAGGAGAGCCCCGTGTCCATTTCAGGGCCCTGGAGCCTTGGCCCCTCTGGGGACAGATGACGTCACCCCACCTCCCCCACCAGCAGGGTCAGGAGGCACCAGGACCAAGGTCACCCCTCTTGGGACCCAGACCCCTCCGGGCCCCGCCTGGGGTCTCCTGCTTGGGGGCGTTCCTCCTTCAGCAATAAAGGCATGAACCAGTGCACACTCCTGTCTGAGTCTTTCCTGGCCGATGCGCGTGGGCTGGGGACCTGGGCAGCTCAGGCGGTGACACAGGGATGGGAAAACTGGTACCTCCTCCAGACCCAGCCCTGAGCCCAGCGGGGCCCCAGCGGGACGCCTCGTCTGCGTCAGGCGGTGTTGGACACAATTTCCCTTTACTCTTCATCCCACCTCTGTCGTCGTAGGGCTGCGGAAACCCTGTTTGCTGGTGGGACAGCTCACCCTAAAAATCATAGATTTTCATTTAAATTTCTTGAAAAAGAAATGTCTTGGCACCTCCTGCCCTCCCTGGAGGTGGGGGTGTGTCAGAGCTCCAGGGTGGGCGGGGGCCTCAGACTGCTCTGTGGGTGGGCGGATCCACAGGGACCAGCATCAAAGAGCAAGGCCACCCCCCCTCCCCCGCCCGTTAGAGCTCAGGGTCACCCCCTGACGGGACCTGCGGCAGGGCTGAGCCCCGCCCCTGCCAAGAGAGAAATGGGGGCAACAACATTCAGGCATTTCAGCTTCCTAAGGCCCTGCACGGTGCTGACGTGGCTGCACAGCCACGGAACCCCCAGTCCCTACACCAGTTCAGTGGCAAAGCTGAACCGGGCCCCTGGCCATCGGCTCCACGCTCCAGCTCTAACCTGACACCGAACCCCTCCGATGGGAAAGCTCCCAGGTCTGGCTCCACAGACGAAAAGGATGGACAGGACGGCAGGGCAGGGCCTGGCCACAGGGTGGTGACAAGGCTGTGAGCCCGTTTCTGTGACTGCCGAGGGCAGCGGTCATCCCGGCTGTGCGCTGGTCAAGAGCACAGGCTGCAGGCCAGCCTGACGACGCCCTGCTGTCACCTCTCTGCATCCGTTCCCTACCTGTAAAGTGGAGAGTGTGGAAGGAGCGACCCCAGGGAGGTGTGGGTGAGGATGGAAGGAGAAGACAGCTCTCCTGCACCCAGAGCAGGGTCCACGTGCAGGAAGTGCACAGCGACCACTGGGTGCCAGTGTGGCTCCCCCGCCACCCCAGTCCTGCCACCTGACCTTCCCCACCATCGCCACCACCCGCCAGGGCCTCAGTCTCCTCGGACGTCAGGGCCAGCCCGAGACAGTGTGACAGCCCCCTAACATAGTCAAAGCAAGCAAAGCCAACTGTGGCAGAGTTTAATAGAAAACTTCCCCAAAAGACCGCGGCGGCTGGGCTTCCAATGTGGACAAGATGGTGTGAACCCATCTCCCCCTGCTCCTCCCTGCTAAGCACAATTATACAGCCTGGAAATTACACAAACGACAGCAAAAGCAGAAATCTGAAAAGCGGCAAAAGGAAGGCCAACTGGTTTGGGGCCCTGGGGTTGGGGGAGGGCACAGCGCAAGGTGTCACGTCCCCCCGGCTCAAGCAAATAAGGTGACCCGGCCTGGTGTGTCCTGACCCAGCCAGGAAGGCAGCCAAGCTGGGACATTCCCCGCCTGGATCAAACAGGAGTCCCTCTGACGACACCAGGCGAGCCCAGCACCTGCGGCAAGGGAGCCCAACCGGGGACCCTCCAGCAATGATCAGCCATGGGTTGCACTCCCTTTCCCCCAGGAGAGCAGGCCTGAGATGGTCCTCTCCACTGGGAAATGCTGGCGGCCAGGCCTCAAGAAACCCTCCTCCCTTCAGGCAGCACGAGCAGGGACAGTGGGGGCCCAGGTAGCACCAGACACCCCTTTGTGGGGGTCAACATGGAGCCACAAAGGCTTTGGACATTAAACTGGAACCACAGTCCACAAGAATAGGCCAGGATAGTAGGAGGGAGACTGCTTACTGTGACTAAAGAAAACAACGTCAAGTAACACCCAGGGTCTCCTATCATAACAGGTACAATGTCAAGGATACAATCAAAAATCACCTGTCATACCAAACACCAGGAAAATCACAACCTGGGTGAGAAAAGACAACACAATGACACCAAAAGCAAGACGAATCAGTTGTCGAAATTATCTGGTAGGGATTTTAAAGCAGGCTTTGTAAACATGCTTCAACAAGTGATTCCGAACACACTTGAAACAAGTGAAAACGCAGAAAATCTCACTAAAAACTGAAACCTACCATTAAAGAAATTAAAAGTTTCATTTCTGGATGGGCTCGGTAGTGGAGTGGAGACCATCAATTCAAAACCGTAGGCAGGTTGAGAGTGAAAGGATGCAAAAAGGTGTATCATGCTAACGTTAATGAAAAGAAAGCAGGAGTGGCTATTTTAATAACCAATAAAGCATAGTTCCGAGCAAAGAGAATCACTACAAAGAGAGACATTACAGGGGACGAGGAGGACAGAAAACTTATTTGGAGAAACAGTGGCCCCAAATTCTCA
Organism: Leucopleurus acutus; assembly: GCF_964270905.1. Classification (NCBI taxonomy): domain Eukaryota; kingdom Metazoa; phylum Chordata; class Mammalia; order Artiodactyla; family Delphinidae; genus Leucopleurus; species Leucopleurus acutus. The sequence goes on along the minus strand of NC_139150.1, from coordinate 1,963,156 downwards.
AAAATTAGGTGAAAACTATAAATATACAGATTAAAGAAGCTCAACTAATATCAACCATAAAAAGCAGGAAGAAAATGACTCCAGGGCACAGAGAACAAATTAATCAAAACCAGTAACAGAGAAAAAAAGTTTCTGTAAAAAGGAACAAAGATGGTAGCACTTTTAAGAATGATTTTTGCTGGCAATGTTGGTCGTATATACTTCATTAGGTTAAAGAAAGTCCCTTCTGTTTCTATTTAGATAAAAGGTTTTGTTTTGGCTTGGTTTTAACCAGGAATTGCTGTTAAACTCTAACCAACGTGTTTTCTGCATTGAGGTGACCAAATAGTTTTTCTTTAACCGATTGAGGTTGTAAATTGCATCAGTATGTTTTATAATGTCAGATGACCCTTACCTTGCGGGGGAAAAAACAATTAGTCACGAGGGATTGCTATCCAGCACTGGATTTGGTTTTCTCCCTATGTTCCGGGGTACGTTTTCCACTTATGTTATAGGTTAAGCTTTCTTGTCCTCTCCTGTCTTTTTTTTTTTTTTTTTAAACACCAACTGGTCAGACTCATGTGAGATGTATTTATCTCCCAAGTGATAGAGCTCAGGTCAACCATATTAGAAATAATGCCATACGGATGTCAATTTAAAGTAGTGCTGTGTTCTTTAGTACTAGCCTTTGGTTGTTTCCACAGAAGGGATTGGCTCAGGAGCTATTAAACTAAAGGTATTCCCACTGCTATAAAAATGCTCCATAATTATTCAAATAATTATAATTTTAATAACTGTGTTAATTTTAAACAATTTTCCTCTGGTAAATGGCTTAGAAAATAGTTGTTTTCCAGAATTTAACACACTGTTCAGCCAGCCATCTTCTTAGCAGCACACAAGGCTTTCTGTGACGTGGGGGGTATTTGTAAATGCTGGTCATGCAGAGTTGGTTCACAACCACATTCCTTGCTCTGTGGCACGAATGTTTTCCTCAAGCCTGTCTTCTGAGCTTCATGTTACCCTTTGCTGAATTTTCCAAGGAGAAGGAGGAGAATCTGGTATAAGAAACGTGTGCTTCCCCAAAGAGACTCTGAATAGACCTTTCATCGGGACTGTCTCACCTGAAATACCCTTCCTGCTGTTGGCCACTGCTGAGTCATAATCCCGAGGGGAAGTGTCTCTAGGGATGGAGGCAAAGACCCCGCAAGGGAGACTGAGAGGTTGTGGCCTTGGGCTCACCTCTGTTTCCAGTTGCGGTAGAAAGTCAGAGAGACTTCCTGAAAGAGTATTTTGCAATCTTTAAAAATCTTTGTTATTAGTGTGAGCAAACCAAACTCAGGTCCGAGTGTCCCCGTGCAGTAAATCCTATCTCCTGACACTGGTGTGTGATGAAGGAAGGGGTGGTGTTTATTGCAGGCGCCAAGCAAGGAGTCCAGGTAGCCAGTGCTTAAAAGGCCAGAGCTCCCCAAAGTCTTTCAGGGAAAGATTTTTAAAGACAGGGTGAGGGAGGGGGGCTGTGGGGTGTGTGATCGGCTGGTGGACGTTCTTCTGATTGGTTGGTGGTGAGGTCATCAGGAGTCAACGACATCAACCTTCTGGTTCCGACTGGTCTGGGGTCTATGTGCTTTGGGGCAGCGTAGAGTTAACTTCTTCCACCTGGTGGAGGTTTCAGTACCTGCAAAACAGCTCAAAGGACATGGCTCAGAATATTATCTACAGCCCTTGAGGAGGAACTAAAGGTCCTTGGCTTTGTTTAATGGCTAAACTATTATAATTTTGACTTGTTTGACTGTCTTCCTTTCTTTCTGTAGTTTCTCACTTCTCTGATTAAATGTACTCTTTGGAACTCTGGGAAGGCCTAGGAGGCTAAAGGTTTTCAACAAACAAGAGGCAAGTGGAGGACATGGGGGATGTGGGGGGAGTCTGTTCCGGGAAGGCCCCATAGGGTCCTGCTTGGTTACATTAGGACATTGGGGGTTTTTGACCCTTCCCCACAGGACATTGTTGATAGTACTTTTCCTGTTGCTATTTGAACTACAGTCCTGTAAACAACCCTTCCTCAAAACTCCATCGTGCTTCCTCTTTATTCACTCACTAACGTGCCTGTTCATTCCACAAACACGGACCCTGCTGGGAGACACATGAGCTCACGACTCTGACCTAGGTCAACTCTATCTCATCCCCCTCTTTGTTATTTCTCTCAGCAGCCCCTCCACGCTTTTAAGAAGTTAGGAGATTAAGAGAACTGATGACTCTCTAAGGCTCTCAATCTAGTCCCAACTTGTTAGATCCAACCACAAACTGTATGCCACTAGCCACTTAAGTTTTGGTGAGCTTCCAGAGGCCATTCTGAGAAGTAGCAGAGTCGCCCAGGAAAGTCGTTTTTTTTGTTTTTTTTTTAATGCTTCCACTAAAAGAGCCTCAGAACAGAGTCATCTATAAGTACTCAGGTTTCGCAGCCAGGGTACCACACCTGTCTCATCTGTGCCCTCTTAGCCATTTCTTCTGCCACACTCAAGGCCAGGCTCTCACCTGTCCCTTAGATGCTCAGACTTTAACATGCACAGAACCACCTGGGGACCTGTCATGAATAAAGACCCTGAGCCCCACCACTTATGAACCGAATCTCAGTCTCAGGGGTGGGCCCGGTAATGGCTTGTAGCTCCAAACTATCCTCATGCACACTAATGCTTGAAACAGACCCAGAGAGACAACAGCAGTGACCTCGTAATTCCCGATTGTGCTTGTAGTATTTCATCTAGTGTGTCTTAAATATCTTTACTAAAATAATCTTCTCAAACATCTTCAATGGCTCCTAATTGTCTAGTAAAACGTTTATATGACTTTTCGGGATTTCCAAAAATGTAAACCTCGCTAAAATTTTAAGTTATTCACTCCTAATCTACACAAAACTTATACAGGATAATTTCATATTTCTTTTTTTTTTTTTTTTTTTTTGCGGTACGCGAGCCTCTCACCGTTGTGGCCTCTCCCATTGCGGAGCACAGGCTCCGGACGCGCAGGCTTAGCGGCCATGGCTCACGGGTCCAGCCGCTCCGCGGCATGTGGGATCTTCCCGGAACGGGGCATGAACCCGTGTCCCCTGCATCGGCAGGCGGACTCCCAACCACTGCGCCACCAGGGAAGCCCAATGTCATGTTTCTTAAATATTGATTATATTTTTCCATCTCTAGTTTTGCTCATTTTGTTCCCTCTTGTTAAATTCTTATCAGTCCTTCAAGTCTGTCTCAAATTTCCCTCTTCCTTAAGAGGAGTGTACTGCCTATGTTTTCTTCTAGGAGTTTTAGTTTCAGGTTTTACATTTAAGTTTTTAATCCATTTTGAGTTTATTTTTGTACACGGTGTTACAAAGTGGTCCAGTTTGATTCTTTTGCATGTAGTGGTCCAGTTTTTCTAACACCATTTATTGAAGAGGCTGTCTTTTCCCCATTATATATTCTTGCCTCTTTTGTTGCAGATTAATTGACCATATTAGTTGGGTTTATTTCTGGGATCTCTGTTCTGTTCCATTTACCCCTGTGTCTGTTTTTGTGCAAGTACCATACTGTTTTGATGACCGTAGCTTTGTACTATAGTCTGAGGTCATAGAGCATGATACCTCCAGTTCTGTTCTTCTTTCTCAAGATTGTGCTTGGCTATTCAGGTCTTTTGTGTCTCCATACAATTGTTAGAATTATTTGTTCTAGTTCTGTGAAAAATGCCATTAGTATTTTGATAGGGATTGCATTAAATCTGTAACTTGCCTTGGGTTGTATGGTCTTTTTAACAATATTAATTCTTCCAATCCATGAGCATGGTATATCTTTCTCTCTGTGTCATCTTCAATTTCTTTCATCAGTGTCTTAGAGTTTTCTGAGTACATGTCTTTTACCTCCTTGGTTAGATTTATTCCTAGGCATTTTATTCTTTCTGATGCAATTGTAAATGGGATTGTTTCTATAATTCCTCTTTCTGATAGTTCATTGTTAGTGTATAGAAAAGCAACAGATTTCTGTGTATTAATTTTGTATCCTGCCGCTTTACTGAATTCATTTATTAGCTTTTTGGTGTCATCCTAAGGATTTTCTCTATATAGTATCATGTCAACTGCAAACAGTGACGGTTTTACTTCTTCCTTTCCAATTTGGATTTCTTTTATTTCTTTTTCTTGTCTGAGGGCTGTGGCTAGGACCCCCAGTACTATGTTGAATAAAAGTGGTGACAGTGGACATCCTTGTCTTGTTTCTGATCATAGAGGAAATGCTTTCAGCTTTTCATCATTGAGAATGATGTTGGCTGTGGGCTTGTCCTATGTGGCCTTTATAATGTTGAGGTTTGTTCCCTCTATACACACTTTGATGAGAGTTTTTAGCATAAAAGTATGTTGAGTTTTGTTGAAAGCTTTTTCTGCATCTATTGAGATGATCATATCGTTTTTATTCTTCAGTTTGTTAATGTGGTATATCACATTGATTGATCTGCAGATATATTTGCATCCCTGGGATAAATCCCACTTGATCATGATGTATGGTCTTTTCAATGTACTGTTGAATTCACCTTGCTAATATTTTGTTGAGGATTTTTATGTCTATGTCCATCAGTGATATTGACCTATAATTTTCTTTTTTTGTAGTGTTTTTGCCTGGTTTTGGTATCAGGGTGATGCTGGCCTCATGGAATGAGTTCAGAAGTGTTTCCTCCTCTTCAATTTTTTGGAATAGTTTGAGAGGGATAGGTGTTAACTCTTTAAATGTTTGGTAGAATTCACCTGTGAAGCCATCTGGTCCTGGACTTCTGTTTGTGGGAGTTTTTTAAATTACTGATTTAATTTCATTACTGGTAATTGGTCTGTTCCTATTTTCTATTTCTTCCTGGTTCAGTCTTGGGAGACTGTACATTTCAAGGAATTTGTCCATTTCTTGTAGGCTGTCCATTTTATTGGACATGCGTGGGGGGCACCTGGTGCCGGCCACCACGGTCGTGAGCAGTGAAACTCAGACTGGCTTCCCGGTGCTGAGGTTGAGGCCCCGAGCAGCATGGCATCCTCAGCTGTGTGAAGGCCCACTGACCCTGCCCGGCCCCACGATTTCATTCTGAGATAGGTGATTTCCTGCTTCTGCAGTTACAGGCCCGACTTCCTGACATGGTTCTAAAGAGCAAGGGGTTTTGGTGGGAGGGGGAGTGACTGAGAGCTGGTGGGGGCCCAGGTCTCCTCCCAGGTCCCACTTTCTGGGGCAACGCATGACCTGGGGGAAGCTGAGCCCTTAGATCTCAGTCTCCCTCCCACAATGGACAATGCCAACTGCCCAAGGCCAGTGGGTGCTTTTTTTTCCTTTTCTCTCTCTCTTTTTTTTTTTTTCAATTTTATTTTTTGGATGGTATTCTATGGAAACTGAAGTTTCCTGGAATTTATGAATAGTTGTGCCCTGAAGGGCATGCTTTGTGGCCTCGATTCACAGGAACGCGTGAGAACCTGCAGCACGGATGCCCCGCGGCTGGTGGGATCCCGATTTCCCAAGCTCACCGAGAAACACGGTGCTTGTTTTTCTCTGGCTGACTTCCCTCTGCCCTGCGTGACCCAGTTCTGAGAGCGGAGCTGTGTTGAAGGGGATGGCCTCTCGCATCTGACCCCTGGGTCCAAGCCGCCTGTGCTGATGTCCTAGGGGGCCACCCACTGAGCGGGGGGGCTTCTAACTACAGAAGTGTGCCGTGTCCTATCTGAGGCCAGAAGTCCACAGTTCGGGCGTCGGAGGACCGAGGTCCCTCCAGAGACTCCCAGGAAGGACCCTTCCCTGCTTCTCCAGCTGCTGGTGTTGCATCAGTCCTGGTCTCGTAGAAGCCGCGCTCCAATCGCTGCCTCCCCGTTCACATGCCTTCTCCCTGTGTCCCCTCCGTGTCCTCGTTTTCTCTTACAAGGACACCAGACAGTAGATCAGCCCCCCTTCCAGCACGCCTCATCTGAACTACTTATACCTGTAAAGACCCTGTTTCCAAATAAGGTCCCATCCTGAGGTTCTGGGTGAACATGTGTTCTGGGGCGACAGAATTCAACTCCGTAACTGCCTGTGGCTCGTCGTAACCAAGGAAGCTGGGGACCCTGAGCTTGGAGGATTGTCGCAAGAATTAAAGGAGATGAAACAGATCAGCGCGAGGACTGGGGCTGCCCGAGCCTCCTCCTTCTTTCACAGCCCCCCCCGGGAAAGGGGAGTCTGGGGCAGCCTGGGGTCCTGCAGTCTCTCCAGTGCACGGGCTCTTTCCTGGCGCAGTAACCAGTGGTCTCTACAGGAAAGAAACCAGAGGCCAGATAGCAAACCAGAGCTAGTCTAGGAGACCCCTTAGCCTCCCAAGACGCTGACAATGACAGTGGCCACCTGGAAAGACCCTACACGTCGGGTGGGGGGGGCACAGGGGCCGACCCTCCAAGTCTCCCACCATCGGGAGATATCCCCACCTTGCCCCTTTCCCCCACCCCAGAGTCCACGCCCCCGCCACCCCGAGATGAGCAGGTTAGTCACTTGGAATGTCAGTTGATGGCCTTCGCAGCCCCCCTGGCACGGGACACAGGGCCTGCACAGCCCCCGGGGGTGTCGTTGTCAAGGTGGACTCAGCGAGACAGGTGCTTCTGTGTCCTGCTCAATGCCCCTCCAGACTTAGGTACATGCCCAGCGCCAGGGCCCCGTCCCTCCCAAGGTGCTGAAGGCGACTTGCTTCAGCCTTGAGTGGTGTGGAGGGAAGTGCCCTGGGAGATTTAAAACGTAAGATTCGGTGGATCGAAGATTCAGATACTGTGGACCTTTCTATCACGCTCACAGACATGGAGCACACGGTGTTTCTCCGCCAGACCCCCAAAGGTCAGGTCACCTTCCCGGCTGGGTGGCTCTGGGGGTTCGGATGACTGCTGCTGTCAGCATTGTTGTCTTTATTGCTACCCTAACTGGGCAGCAGACACTTGCAGAGCTCTCACTACAGGCCAGGCCCATCCTTGGAGCCCCACCTGAGCCCCACGTCACCCTCACCCCAGCCTGCAGGGGGTGGGGTGACCGCAGAGAGCCCTTCGCCCAAGGCCACGTCCGTGGGGTTTGGAGGAGCCGATGCTCGAGACAGGAGAGTGTACCAGAAGCAGGAGGAACCCAGCGGGACCATAGCCTTTCGGGAGGCCTCGCTCAGCAGGACCGGGTGGGAGGCCCCGGGAGCTAGTGGAGCCCCCAGGAAGGGCAGCCCACAAGAGAGGGGTGACAGGTGCGGGACCCCCTTGTTCGGGGCAGACGGCCACCCCCTGGCTCACGTCCCTGGGTCCTTCCTGGCATGGGGCTCTCCAGACCCCGGCCGACCCACGGGCCCGCCCTCCAGGACACAGCTGTCCTCAGTGCTGGCTCTGACCTGTCCTTGTCCAAGAGCCCGACCCAGGAAGTGTTCCTGACGCTGGCGGCCAGCCTGGACTCGCACTCCAGACCCTTCCTCTCTGGGGCCAAGCAGGAGACGTCCAGTTCCGGGGACGTAGGGGACCTTCCTGCTTGGCCTCGGAGGGAAGAAGGCCTCCTATTGTCCCAGCTGAGGAAGCCACCCGAGGGCCTGAGGGTGAGTCACAGGGGATTCGGGGAACTGCGTGGCGGGGAGCGCAGCACAGGCTGGCCGGCTGGCCCTCCTCCTATATAAGACCCCGAGCCCAGTGCCTCGGCCTTCGTCTCCCTCCAGAGCCCAGAAGAGCCACCAAGCCTGCAGCCATGATGTGCCTCCTGCTCGCCCTGGGCCTGGCCCTCACGTGTGGCACCCAGGCTGTCAGCGTCATCCGGACCATGGAGGACCTGGACATCCAAAGGGTTTGAGGGGGGCTGGGTGGGTGGTGAGCTGCAGGGCGGGCAGGGGTCTCAGAGGCCAAGGGGAGACAGAGGAGGCTGTGATGTCTGGGGTGCGCATTACCCTGCTAGGGCCGCCCTAACAAATACCCCCGACAGGGCCGCTTAAACAACACGGTTATCGTCTCGCATCCTGGAGGCTGGAAGTCTGAGATCAGGGTGTCGGCAGGGCTGGTTTCTCCTGAGGCCGCTCTCCTGGGCGTGTAGACGGCTGTCTTCTCCCTGTGTCTTTACCTGGTCATCCCTGTGTCCAATTTCCTCTCCTTATGAGGTCATCAGTCCCACTGGATCAGGGCCCACCCTAATGGCCTCATCTTACCTTTGTCATCTCGTTAAAGACCCTGTCTCCAAAGAGTTATGTTCTGAGGCTCTGGGGGTTAGAGGGACACAGTTAAGCCCCTAACAGGGCCTCTCTGCCCCCCACCGTTCCCCACCTCCAGCCGCGTCTCCCCAAGGTCCAAACATTCCCACTTGTGTGATGGGCTCCTCCGGGTCCTTCTCGGGGCTCAGAGTGAGTTTAGGGAGAACATTCCTCAGGGTGCCGAGGAGGGGTTGTCTCAGGGCTGCCTCAGGTCGGGGTGGGACAGAGAGCCCACCGTGGGGACGGGGTCCCCTTCCCGCCCCCCTGGAGTGCCGATCAAGCCCGCTCCCCAGGTGGCAGGGACGTGGCACTCCGTGGCCATTGCGGCCAGAGACATCTCCTTGCTGGACACCGAGAGCGCCCCCCTGAGAGTGAACGTGGAGGAGCTGAGGCCCACGCCCCAGGGCGACCTGGAGATCTTCCTGCAGAAAAGGTGCGCGTGGTCCCCACACCCCGCCGAGGCTGCAGGCCAGCAGGGGGCGGGCGGCGGTCAGCGCTCCTGGTGGGACCCGGCTGCACTCTGGGAGGGACCAGGGCCCCAGGGATGGGCAATGGGGCCCTCGGAGCCCCACCCAGGGCTTTTTTTTTTTTTAACTTTTATTAATTTGATGCTTCGGAACATAATAAAATAAATGAACATAAAACATCATTTTAGTTGACTTGGAAAGGGAGATAAAATCCACTGAAGTGGAAACACGTAGGAAAGATATGTGCATTCAGGCAGTTACTTTAATTCTGTGTTAGGTTAAGGGTTACGAATGTACTTGAGCAACGGGGAGACGTTTTGCATCTTTTCTAGTCTGAACACTTCGATATCGCAGATGAACGGGATGTCACAGAGACAAAGCAGAGGGGGGAGAGCCCCATCTGCCCTCGGAGCGGGGGTGGGGTGCAGAGATGGGGACCCGAACCCCAGGATTGTCTGCAGGTGCAGGTCATTGCCCCGGACCGCGGGGCCTGGCCGCTCCCGGCCCTTTTCCCCTCATTCCGTCTGACCTCTTGTGGCCTGTCCAACCTGGTCACCCGTGGCCCTAGAGGTTACTGTGAGCACAGCCAAGGCCTGGGTGACCAGCTGGGCTCCAATGCCCCCCCCGGCTCAGGCCCCTCCCGGGGCCAGCTTCCACCCTGGCCCACAGTTTGGCCTGATCAACAGTGCATGGCCTGTGCACGTGGCTCAGGAAACGCCTGCCTTTCAGGGACAAGGACGGGTGTGTTAAGGAGAAAATCATCGCAGAAAAAACCGAGATCCCTGCTGTGTTCAAGATCAACTGTAAGTGTCGGGTCTGTGGTAGGAGCCCCACCACCCTGGGGGGCTCTGGGCAGGTGCAGGGGGCTGGCACCAGGCCCGAGGATGCTAAGGGGCTGGGGTGACGAGTGATGCTGTTATTACACCAGCTTCACTGCCCTCCCTGCCCCTTGCCCGGTGCTGTGGGGCCAGTGGCCGTGGGCAGGCCCCTGCTAGGCTGGCCTCACTCCCCAAGGTGACTCTCCAAGCTCTCTCTGCCGGGCGGGAGCTCGGGCCCCTCAGGCTGAGCTCAGGAAGCATCTGTGCCCGTCCGGGCAGAGCTGAGAGCCACTGTCAGCGGTCAGGGCGCCCCACGGCCCCCAGCCCACCACATGGGTTCCTCCATCTCCACGAGACGGGTTCCTTCCCTCATCCACTGGCTCACTCATTCCTCACTAAATCCGAGATGAGGAAGCGCCATGGGGGGCAGGGGGCTTCCACCAGGGCCGCTCCTGCTGGGAGCCTGGGCCACCTTGGGACTCACTCACTCACTCACTCTTGTCTGTGCCAGACAAGAACTGACCACTGCCAGGGCGCCTGCCCCAGGGGCTCCAGAGCCACCTGCCCGCACTGGGTCAGGATGCTGGCGTTGCCCCTGAAGCTACCTGACCCTGCGGTGCAGCCGCTGCCGCCCGCTGGCCTCTGTCAGGGCAACCCTCACTCCTGCCGCCCCAGTTCCCACGGCTCAGGGCTGCCCCGCGATGTAACCGTTCTTGGGACGTTCCCCTCCTCCCTCGCTCGGCGGTGCCCAGTCTCACCTGAGGTCGGCGTGACAACCCTATTTCTTTCTTTCATTTTTTTTACATCTTTATTGGAGTATAATTGCTTTACAATGGTGTGTTAGTTTCTGCTTTATAACAAAGTGAATCAGTTATGCATATACATATGTCCCCATATCTCTTGCCTCTTCCATCTCCCTCCCTGCCAGCCTCCCTATCCCACCCCTCCAGGCGGTCACAAAGCACCAGAGCTCATCTCCCTGTGCTATGCGGCTGCTTCCCACTAGCTATCTACCTTAGGTTTGGTAGTGTATATATGTCCATGCCTCTCTCTCGCTTTGTCACAGCTCACCCTTCCCCCTCCCCATATCCTCAAGCCCATTCTCTAGTAGGTCTGTGTCTTTATTCCTCTTACCCCTAGGTTCTTCATGACATTTTTTTTTCTTAAATTCCATATATATGTGTTAGCAGACGGTATTTGTCTTTCTCTTTCTGACTTACTTCACTCTGTATGACAGACTCTAGGTCCATCCACCTCATTACAAGTAGCTCAGTTTCATTCCTTTTTATGGCTGAGTAATATTCCACTGTATATATGTGCCATTTCTTGACCACTCTGGCTCCCGGGGGGCATCTTGGATTGAGCGCTGCGTGTTCCTGAGTCCAGGAGGCGGTGGAACGTCTCTGGCGCAGCCATAGTTGATGGGCCTGGGGACGGCTTTGGGGAAGGGGCTGCGGCACGTTGGCGTGCGGGCAGTGCAGGAGGCACTCCCGGCCCAGTCCTTGCCGGGTGGTGACCAGAGGAGCTGGCCAGCACTGCCCCCGCTGGAACTTACCTCTGCCCTGTCTTGGTCTCCCTTCCAGTCCTGAATGAGAATAAGATCTTCGTGTTGGACTCCGACTACACAAACTACCTGCTCTTCTGCATGGAAAACACGGCTGACCCCGAGCACAGCCTGACCTGCCAGTACCTGGGTATGCGCCCAAGCCCTGCTTCCCGGGGAGACCCGCGGTGTGGCCCTCGCTGCGGAGAGCGCGTGGGAACGGGGGAGCCTGACACCTGAGGAAGAGGAGGAGGGGTGAGGGGTCATCGGGAGAGGGTCGCATCCTGTGGCCTGGTCTCCTGTGGGCCGGGGGGTGGTTGGGGACGAGGGACAGACCGCGGGCTGAGGGGCAGGCGGACTGCAAGCGCTGTGACTGGTGTGACCATCGCAATGGAGCCGGCGGGTCACTATGAATCCAACAGCCTTTGTTACCCAGGAGTTTCAATTACTTCGCCAAATAAGAATTCAGTCACAGAGACATCTTTCAACTATAACGTCCTGAAAACAAATGTCAGGTGACATCTTTATTGTCACAGACATGTGCCACTGTGTGTTCCCAGGGAAGTGGCCGTGGGCATCAGGCAGTGCAGGCTCCTGGTCATAAGTCAGCCAGCCCCGGGGTGGGGCGGGGAGGGCAGGAGGAGACCCAGACGTCCGGAGGGGGCTGCCGTGCAGACCCCCACTGCAGTGCACCGGGAGGACGACGAGGGGAATGGGCTGAGCGGGGAGGGCAGGGGCCCCGGAGGGCGGGGGCGCTGCGCCCTGCAGACCACCCTGGGAGGGTGGGTGGGGCAGGGCCCTCGGTGTCCCCGAGCTCTGGGGGGGGCGGGGGTGCCCCCAGGGGCTGACCCCTCCCCCACAGCCAGGACCCTGCAAGTGGACGACGGGGTCACGGAGAAATTCAACAAAGCCATCAAGCCCCTGCCCATGCACATCCGGCTCCCCTTCAGCCCGACCCAGCCGGGAGGTGAGCTGCCAGGCCCCGCCCCGGCTCCCTGGGCAGAAAGCCGCCAGCCCCGGGGAAGACTTCCTCCCGTGGCGAGCCCCATTCTCCCCGGGGCTCCCGGGAGGAAGGGGGTGGAGGTGCAGCGCCCCGAGGTGGGCCCCTGCCTCCCCACCCCCTGCCAGGCCCCTCTGTCCCTGGGGCGCCCAGTGCCGTCCTGACCCTCGCGCACGGCTCTCCCTCCCCCACAGAGCAGTGCCGCGTCTAGGTGAGCTCCTGCCGGCGCCCTGGGGGTAACGTAACCCCCCTGCCCCACATCCTGGGCACGTGCAAAGGGTGGGGGTCTTGGTGGGGCCCGGGCTCCCCCATCAGGCCCTGGGGTCCCCCTGCGGGAATGGCTGGAAGCTGGGGTCTCTCCTGGCGACTGCGAGCCGCTGGCCGCGTGCCCACTCTCGAGGGGTGGCCTTTGGGGAGGTCGTTTCCTGTGTCCTGGCCTCACTCGCCTGCTGACCTCCCCCTGCTCCCTCTGGGCAGGGCCGAGGGCCAAGGTGGAGGCCCCGGAAGCAGGCACCGGTGACAGACACTCCACCTGAGGGGAGAGGCGGGGGGTCCCTCTCCCGAGGAGGGTCCGTCCTGCACCCCCAGTCCCAGCCGGGGAGGGGGTGCTGGCGAGGGTCCAGCAGGTTCCCCAGGAATCACAGGAGAGCCCCGTGTCCATTTCAGGGCCCTGGAGCCTTGGCCCCTCTGGGGACAGATGATGTCACCCCACCTCCCCCACCAGCAGGGTCAGGAGGCACCAGGACCAAGGTCACCCCTCTTGGGACCCAGGCCCCTCCGGGCCCCGCCTGGGGTCTCCTGCTCGGGGGCGTTCCTCCTTCAGCAATAAAGCCATAAACCAGTGCACACTCCTGTCTGAGTCTTTCCTGGCCGATGCGCGTGGGCTGGGGACCCGGGCAGCTCAGGCGGTGACACAGGGCCGGGATCTAAGGTGTCTGCATCACAGGCCTCATGACACCTGGGGGCCCTGCACACGCCATCACGGCTCCTTTAAACTTCTGGAAACTAGGTAGGGACGTGGCAGAGGCACCTGCCAGTTAGCTTTGCATCTTCAGCCAACACCCAAACTCCACAAAGGACAGGAAACGGAAAATTGCTGTCCCTTAGTCTAATAAACATTGATATAAAAGCTTAATTTAGTTGCTTGCAGATCAAATTCTGCCCTCTTTTACAAATGCAGCCCCATGACCCTCATGACCAGCTTTCAGGAACATAAAGGTAATTGCTACTAGTAAGACTATTGATATCAAACTTCATATGCCAAAAATGCATTGATCTTTTCTGTGCTAAAATGCAATAGAGAGATTTCCCCTGGATAGAGGAGCTGGACAAAAGAGGTCACCCTTGGAGGACACTTGTTCTGCAACCACTTTGGAGCATCACAAATGGAAAGGGGGTATACAGCGACAGAAACGGGGATTTTTAAATCATAAGAACAGTTTACGTCTAACATAATATACACACATATTGCTATAGGTATAGTTACATATAATAACAATTTATGTAGAATATTAAAGTTTTGAAAATATAGGTAAAGTGGATACATTTCTAGAAAACTATTAAATACCAATATTGGCTAAGAAAGAAAACTTTGAAAGAACAATAACTCTAGAAAGTAAAGAACGGTTCCAGTGCCAGATCTCAGTCTATGGATGAGAACCAGCAAACCACCGTCATGGCTCCTGGCTCATACAGTCTGCTCCAGGGCACAGGGAGATGCGGAGTCTGGACTGTCCTCTAACAAAGCTGGATGGGATGATGCAGGAGACAAAAAAAAGCAGAGCCATCACTTTTTGGAATAAACATACAAATATCCCAATAATTTATTAACAGGTCGAATCCAACAATGTATTCAGTACCTAGGGATTTAAGGCAGAAAATCGTGTTTCCACATTAGACGATATATAATAAATTTGTTAACAGATTAAGAGAGGAACACCCATATAAGCACCATTAATTGATTTTAAAATAAATATTTTAGGGCTGCCCTGGTGGCGCAGTGGTTGGGAGTCCGCCTGCCGATGCAGGGGACGCGGGCTCGTGCCCCCGTCCGGGAGGATCCCACGTGCCGCGGGGCGGCTTACATTTCCCCTTGATACTCTCTAATATTCACCTGAATTTGTAAGTTTTTAGGTTTGATAAAGTCCGTTTTACCTATTTTTGTTGTTGCTGCTATGTTTTTGGTTTACCAAGTTGAAAAAGTTCCCTTCCATCCCTAGTTTGTTGAACGTTTATATTATGAAGGGACGGTGGATTTCGTCAAGCAACTTTTCTGCATATGTTGAAATGATCATGTGGTTTTAATTTTTATTCTATTAATATGGTGTATTACAATGATTGATTTTTCTATGTGGAATCAACCTTGCATTCCTGGAATAAATCCCACTAGTCTGTGGTGTATAATCCTTTTAATGTGCTACTGATTTGGTTTTCTAGTATTTTGTGGAAACTTTTTGCCTCTGTATCATATAAGATATTGGTCTGTAGTTTTCCTGTGATGGCTCTGTCAGGTTTTGGCGTCAGGGTGATGCTGGTCTCCTCGGGTGAATCCTCTTCTAATTTTTGGAATAGGTTGTGAAGGATTCGTATTAATTCTTCTTTAGACATTTGGTAGAATTTGCCAATGAAGTCTTCTGGTCCTGGGCTTTTCTTCATGGAAAATGTTTTATTATTAATTCAATCTCTTTACATGTTAGAGACCTATTCAAATTTTTCCTTTCTTCTTGAGTCTTTCTAGGAATCTCTAAGGGTTTATATCTTTCAAAGAATTTCTCCATTTCGTCTAGGTTATCTAATTAGTTAGCATATAATTGCTCATATAATCATAATTATTTCTGAGGGTTGTGGGTAATGTCCCCTCTTTCACTCCTGACATTAGTAATTTGAGTCTTCTCTCTTTTTATTTGGTTATTCTAGTTAGAGGTTTGTCAATTTTGTTACGATTTTCAAAGAACCAATTTTGGCTTCATTGACTTTTCTCTTATTCCACTCTTTATTTCATTTATTTACTCTTTCATTTTTATCATTGTTTCTTCTGCTTGCTGTAATTTAATTTGTTCTTCATTTTCTTTTTCCTTAACGTGTAAAGTTAGGTGATGAACTTGAGATCTTTCTTGTTTTTTATTGTAGGCACTTACAGCTATAAATTTTGCTATAAGCACTGCTATCACTGCATCCCACAAGTTCTGGGATATTGTGTTTTTATTGCCAATCATCTCAAGGTATTTTACAGTTTGCCTTGCTGTTTCTTCTTTGTCCCACTGACCATTTAGGACTGTGTTGTTTAATGTCCACATATCTGTGGATTTCCCAAATTTCTTTTTGTTATTTATTTCTAATTTTATTCCATGTTGGTCAGAGAACAACTTTACATGATTCAAATCCTTCTGAATCTATTGAGACTTATTTTACCATGGTCTTTAAGATGGTCGTTCCTGGAGGATGTTCCATGTGCACTTGAGAAGAACAAATGTCCTTCTGTTGTCGGGAGGAATGTTCTACAGATGTCTCTTGTAGGGTCTTTTTTTTTTTTGCGGTACGCGGGCCTCTCGCTGTTGTGGCCTCTCCCGTCGCGGAGCACAGGCTCCGGACGCGCAGGCTCAGTGGCCATGGCTCGCGGGCCCAGCCGCTCCGCGGCACGTGGGATCCTCCCGGACCGGGGCACGAACCCGCGTCCCCCGCATCGGCAGGCGGACTCTCACCACCGCGCCACCAGGGCAGCCCTGCAGATGTCTCTTAGGTCTAGTTTGCAGTGTTCTTCAAGCCTTCCATTTCTCGTTGATTTTCTGTCTAGTTTTTCTGTCCATTATTGAAAGTTAGGTATCGTGGGCTCCAGCTGTTGTTGTGGAATTGTCAGTTTCTCCCTTCAATCCTGTAACTTTTTAGGACTCTGTTGTTACGTGCATGCATGTTAATAACTGTTATTTCTTCTTAATGGATTGAACTCTTTTATCATTAAAAATGTCCTCTTTTGTCCATAGTAACAGCTTTTATCTTTGTCTGTTTTGTTTGATATTAGTGTAGCCCCTCTAGCTCTCTTTTGGTTACTGTTCCCATGGTATACTTTTTCAGTCCTTTTAGTTCAACCTAAACTAGGTCTGTGAGTGGTTTTGAATCTAAATTGTCTTTTGTAGACAGCATATGGTTGGATCACGGTTTTTTAATCCATTCTCACAGTCTCTGCCCTTTTTAAAAATTTTCATTTTATATTGGAGTATAGTTGATTTACAGTGTTGTGTTAGTTTCAGGTGTACAGCAAAGTGATTCAGTTATACATATATGTATATCTATTCTTTTTCAGATTCTCTTCCCATATAGGTTATTACAGAGTATTGAGTAGAGTTCCCTGTACTATACAATAGGTCCTTGTTGATTATCTATTTTATACACAGTAGTGTGTATACGTTGACTTTATTCTGTTAAATGTCTGTCATGCAAAGAGGTGGAGTAGAGTAGGTCTGGGCTGTAACAGTCTCTGCCTTTTAACTGGAGTGTTTAATCCATCCACAAAGTGTAATAGCACAGTGGCCATTTTGCTGTTTGTTTCCTATATGTCTTATATCCTTTTTGTTCCTCTGGTCTTCTATCAATGCCTTCTATTATGTGAAATAGATATTTTCTACACTACCATTTTAATGCACTTCTTTCTTCTTTCACTATATAGTTTAGTTATTTTCTTAGTAGTTGGCTTGGGGATTACAATTAGCACCTTAACTTGTAACAATCTAGATCAACTAATACCAACTTAATTTCTATGGTATACAAAAACTTTGCTCCTGTATAGCCCCATGTCTTCTCCTGTCCTTTGTGCTGTTATTGTAATGCTAATTACATGTTTATACATTTTGTGGCCATTGACACAGATTCATAATTATTGCCTTATTAGCTATCTGGTAAATCAGACAGGTGAAAAAGAAAATTACAAAAATGCATTTAATTTGTCTTTTATATTTACCTAATTGTCTTATATATTTACTGGTTGTCTGTATTTCATTATGTGGACTCAAGTTATTGTCTAGTTTCCCATTTTTTCAGCCTGAAAATTTTCCTTCAGTATTTCTTGTACAGCAACTCTGCAAGTGATACATTTTCTCAGTTTTTATTTTCCTGGAAAGTTTGAATTCCTCCTCCTCTTCCTCATCCTTCTTCTACTTCTTCTTCCTCCCCTTTTTTTAAAGAGAATAGTTATTTATTTATTTTTGGCTGCATTGGGTTTTCATTGCTGTGTGCAGGCTTTCTCTAGTTGCAGCGAGCGGGGGCTACTCTTCGTTGTGGTACGTGAGCTTCTCATTGCGGTGGCTTCTGTTGTTGTGGAGCACAGGCTCTAGGCACGTGGGCTTCAGTAGTTGTGGCGTGTGGGCTCTGGAGCACAGACTCAGTAGTTGTGGCGCATGGGCTTAGTTGCTCCATGGCATGTGGGATCTTCCCAGACCAGGGCTCGAACCCGTGTCCCCTGCATTGGCAGGTGGATTCTTAACCAACCCCCCACTTTTTTTTTTTTTTTGTGGTACACGGGCCTCTCACTGTTGTGGCCTCTCCCGTTGTGGAGCACAGGCTCCGGACGCGCAGGCTCAGCGGCCATGGCTCACGGGCCCAGCCGCTCCACGGCATGTGGGATCTTCCCGGACCGGGGCATGAGCCCGCGTCCCCTGCATCGGCAGGCAGACTCTCAACCACTGCGCCACCAGGGAAGCCCAACCACCCCCCTTTTTATGAAGGATATTTTTTTCTGATATAGAATTCTTAGTTGACAGGGTTTTTTTCTTCCAGCATTTAAAATATTTTGTCCCACTGCTTTCTAGCCTTCACGGTGTCTGATTAAAAATCATTGGTTAATCTTATTGAATCACTTCTCTTTTGTTACTTTCAAGATCCTTTCTTTGCTTTTGGTTTTTGACACTTTGATTATGATGTATCTAGTGGTGGATCTCTTTTAATTTATCCACTGGAATTTGTTGAGCTCCTTGGATTACTGATTCTTTCTTCACCCTGCTCAAATCTACCGTTGATTTCCTCTAGCAAATTTTTTATTTCAGATGTTTCACTTTTTAACTCCAGAATTTCTATTTGGTTCTTTTTTTAATAATTCCTTCATCTTTATTGATATTGTCTTTGGTAAGACGTTGTCCTCGTACTTTGGTTTCCTTTAGTTCTTTGATATTTAAAATAGCTGATTTAGGGCTTCCTTGGTGGTGCAGTGGTTGAGAGTCCGCCTGCCGGTGCAGGGGACGCGGGTTCGTGCCCTGGTCCGGGAAGATCCCACATGCTGCAGAGTGGCTGGGCCTGTGAGCCATGGCTGCTGAGCCTGCGCGTCCGGAGCCTGTGCTCCGCAACGGGAGAGGCCACAACAGTGAGAGGCCCGCGTACCGCAAAAAATAAATAAATAAATAAAATAGCTGATTTCAGCTTTAGTAAGTCCAACACCTGGGCTTCTTCAGGCATAGTTTCTATTAATTTCTTTTTTTCTTTTGTACAGGCCCTACTGTCTTGTTTCTTTGCAAGTTTGGTAGTTTTGGATTGAAAATAAATAAATAATATAATACGGCAACTCTGTAAATAAGATTCTCCCTAAGTGAGCAGAGGTTTCAGTGGCCGTATATTTTATAAAAATTAACTCAGAAAAGTCATTAAATGAACAAACATAACAACCAAGAGCAAAGACGAAGGGAGGGAGAATCTGACTCAAGGCCACTGTAGAGCTGGAGAGAGGCAGTCAGCCCACGGCAAGTTAAGATGCCACAAACCTCACTTTTCTTACTGAGAGCCACCAGCTGTCTTTCTTGAGCAAATGCTCCCCAGATTGGTATAAGCCTCTTGTTAATTTCCAGTGTACAGAATGAGTTGATTATAACAACTTTTGCCAGTTTTCTCGTTGGTTTTATGGAGGAGAAAATAATTGGAGGTGAGGACTCCATCATTTTTGGTGATACACCTCAAGAGACACTTTATGCCCACCACGCTGGCGGCACCAAGCATCAGAAAGCAAGGAGACCTTTGGGGATTTAAATTGGGGTGGGTACCTGCCTTGGGCAATGATTTGACACCATCTTCCAGGTTGGACAGCAAATGCCCAGCCTCCCAGTGGCTCCCCTTCCACCCAAGTGAGGCTCTTGCCCACATGTGCCACAAAGCAGGCATAAGAATGGTGCGGGCAGCATCGTAACAGCAAAAGCACAGAAATGGTTCAGGTGCCCGGGAGAAGCACAGCTGATGAGTCAGCTGGAATATTTCCACCCTGGGTGTTATACAGCTGTCCAAAATGAATTACAGCGACAAACTCAGGTGAACGTTAGAAAGAGAGTATCAAGGGGAAATGTAAGCCCTGGAAGATTACATAAGCATGATACCCTCTATATAAAGTCACAAAGAGCTAAAATTCAAAAACAGACTTTGTTCAGAGCACTTGTAGATAAATTATATAAAAAGGAAAGCAAGAGTATGACCAACCAGGATTCAGAATGATGACTATCTTAGAGGTGAGGGGGGTGGCGAGGGGGCAGGACAAAGGGACAGGGGACAACACGAAGCCGATGTGAGTCATTGAAGGTTATCGTTTTTGTTTCATGAAAAGTAAGCAAAAGCAAACACACAAATCAATAATACAACCAGGTTTTGCATAAACCGATGAGGACAGTGTGTCATGAATTATGATTAATCTAATTCTCAGCACCTGAGGTCCATTTAGAAAATACACGTTTGCAAAAGGAATTCACAGAAGATTAAATACAAATGAGTGATAGACATTAAAATATGCTAAAACGCAATAATAACTACAAAAATGCAGATTGAATTGGGATATTCTAACCAGCAATTTTGCTAAGAATAAAAAATATTTTATGATACTTTAGTTTATCCACTGTAGATAAGACAGTAAAAAGGTACATTTAGTAAAAGGAAATTTAGCAACTTACCTCAAAAATTTAAATATCTGGGTGTTTCCCTTGCGGTCCAGTGGTTAAGACCCCATGCTTCCAATGCAGGAGCCGTGGGTTCAATCCCTGATCAGGGAATTAAGA
Organism: Leucopleurus acutus; assembly: GCF_964270905.1. Taxonomy (NCBI): domain Eukaryota; kingdom Metazoa; phylum Chordata; class Mammalia; order Artiodactyla; family Delphinidae; genus Leucopleurus; species Leucopleurus acutus. The sequence continues at coordinate 1,943,117 of NC_139150.1, read as the reverse complement.
TCCCACATGCCACACAGTGTGGCCAAAAAATAAGATAAAGGCTTAATGTAAAAGAAATTAATATCTGCCTTCTTTGATCTAATGGCTATGCTTGGGGAATTTACCCACAGATAAACCCACAGGACAGCGTAAGAATATATACGCACACGGTTAGTCCCTGGAACATTCCTCGCAATAGCCCCAAACTGTAAACATCTAAAACCAAGAGGGAATTGGCTAATAAGTGATGGCATATGACCAGAAAGCAGATGCTCCTTAACCGCTACAGAGGACGGGACCCTCCCCTGGGAGCCGAGGCCAAAATCAAGAGAAGCCGTTGGCGGCTTTTTTAAGCTGCCCCCAGCGGGATGCCCTTTCCCTGAGTGAACCAGGAAGCTTCCAGCAAGTAGAGTGGGTCAGTATAAACTCCAGCTCCTGGAGACCTCCCAGGACGCCTATAATTTAGTGACTGGGAAAAAAGAAAAAATTAATCACTCCAAATTGAGTTCATGTGCGTGTGCGTGTGTGTGTGCGTGTGCGTGTGTGTGTGTTCATGTGCAGACACTTTCCATCTTACCTGGGATTAAACCAGTTTGAGAGCTGACGTTCTTCTACTTGACTATTCCTGAGTATGAACGGAAAACCGAGTTATTATGAGTAATCCATTCATTCAACAAATATGTACAGAGCCCTTGAGGTGTGCTGGGTGCTGTTTGGTGCTGGTCCTACGACTGTGAACGTGCAGCTCCGGCCCCTGGCCCTGGGGCACCTGCGACAGAGAGGCGGCCCTAAACAGTCCCTGAAGTAGGTGCCAATGGGAGAGACAGGGCTCAAGGCTTATGGCTGAATGTGGCACATCTAGCCCAGTTTGGGGACCGGGAGAAACTGCTGGAAGAGGAGGCATCTCGCCTGGGTATGGAAGGGAAAGGTGGCCAGGAGGGGGGGGACGGCCAGAGGGAAGGAGCCAGAAAGGGCATGTGGTTGGGAGGAGGGATTAAGGGACACGAAACGAACAGCAGATCAGAGAACTGTGTCCAGACAAAAGGCAGCCCTCCCCCATTCCCCTTCTGGGTGGAGCCCACACCCCACTGTCGCCAGACCCCGTCGGCCCAGAAAAGCACGTTGTATGGGACCGCCATCCATGCGGAGTCCTGCCTCCTCCTTGACCAACACCAGAGTCCTTGCAATAACACACAGGATACACACAAGCTAATGCGCTAACACACACAGGGCACACACTAGCTAATGCGCTAACACACACAGGGCACACACTAGCTAATGCGCTAACACACACAGGGCACACACTAGCTAGTGCGCTAACACACACAGGGCACACACTAGCTAATGCGCTAACACACACAGGGCACACACTAGCTAATGCGCTAACACACACAGGGCACACACTAGCTAGTGCGCTAACACACACAGGGCACACACTAGCTAGTGCGCTAACACACACAGGGCACACACTAGCTAGTGCGCTAACACACACAGGGCACACACTAGCTAGTGCACTAACACACACAGGGCACACACTAGCTAATGCATTATACACAAGCTAAGGCACTTACACACACAGGGCACACACTAGCTAATGCGCTAACACACACAGGGCACACACTAGCTAATACACTAACACACACAGGGCACACACTAGCTAATGCACTAACACACACAGGGCACACACTAGCTAGTGCACTAACACACACAGGGCACACACTAGCTAATGCACTAACACACACAGGGCACACACAAGCTAATGCATTACACACACGGCACACAAGCTAATGGATTACACACACGGCACACAAGCTAATGCACTTACACACACAGGGTACATACTAGCTAATGTGCTAACACACACAGGGCACACACTAGCTAATGCGCTAACACAAACAGGGCACACACTAGCTAATGCACTAACACACACAGGGCACACACTAGCTAATGCGCTAACACACACAGGGTACACACTAGCTAATGCACTAACACACACAGGGCACACACTAGTTAATGCACTAACACACACAGGGCACACACTAGCTAATGCGCTAACACACACAGGGTACACACTAGCTAATGCATTATACACAAGCTAAGGCACTTACACACACAGGGCACACACTAGCTAATGCGCTAACACACACAGGGCACACACTAGCTAATGCACTAACACACACAGGGCACACACTAGCTAATGCGCTAACACACACAGGGCACACACTACCTAATGCGCTAACACACACAGGGCACACACTAGCTAATGCGCTAACACACACAGGGCACACACAAGCTAATGCACTAACACACACAGGGCACACACTAGCTAATGTGCTAACACACACAGGGTACACACTAGCTAATGCATTACACACACGGCACACAAGCTAATGCATTACACACACGGCACACAAGCTAATGGATTACACACACGGCACACAAGCTAATGCACTTACACACACAGGGTACACACTAGCTAATGCGCTAACACACACAGGGTACACACTAGCTAATGCACTAACACACACAGGGCACACACAAGCTAATGGATTACACACACGGCACACAAGCTAATGCACTTACACACACAGGGCACACACTAGCTAATGCGCTAACACACACAGGGCACACACTAGCTAATGTGCTAACACACACAGGGTACACACTAGCTAATGCATTACACACACGGCACACAAGCTAATGGATTACACACACGGCACACAAGCTAATGCACTTACACACACAGGGTACACACTAGCTAATGCGCTAACACACACAGGGTACACACTAGCTAATGCACTAACACACACAGGGCACACACAAGCTAATGGATTACACACACGGCACACAAGCTAATGCACTTACACACACAGGGCACACACTAGCTAATGCGCTAACACACACAGGGCACACACTAGCTAATGCGCTAACACACACAGGGCACACACAAGCTAATGCATTACACACACGGCACACAAGCTAATGTGCTAACACACACAGGGCACACACTAGCTAATGTGCTAACACACACAGGGCACACACAAGCTAATGCATTACACACACGGCACACAAGCTAATGTGCTAACACACACAGGGCACACACTAGCTAATGTGCTAACACACACAGGGCACACACTAGCTAATGCACTAACACACACAGGGCACACACTAGCTAATGCACTAACACACACAGGGAACACACTAGCTAATGTGCTAACACACACAGGGTACACATAGCTAATGCATTACACACACGGCACACAAGCTAATGCATTACACACACGGCACACAAGCTAATGGATTACACACACGGCACACAAGCTAATGCACTTACACACACAGGGCACACACTAGCTAATGCGCTAACACACACAGGGCACACACTAGCTAATGCGCTAACACACACAGGGCACACACTAGCTAGTGCGCTAACACACACAGGGCACACACAAGCTAATGCGCTAACACACACAGGGCACACACTAGCTAATGCGCTAACACACACAGGGCACACACTAGCTAATGTGCTAACACACACAGGGTACACACTAGCTAATGCATTATACACAAGCTAAGGCACTTACACACACAGGGCACACACTAGCTAATGCGCTAACACACACAGGGCACACACTAGCTAATGCACTAACACACACAGGGCACACACTAGCTAATGCATTACACACACGGCACACAAGCTAATGGATTACACACACGGCACACAAGCTAATGCACTTACACACACAGGGCACACACTAGCTAATGTGCTAACACACACAGGGCACACACAAGCTAATGCATTACACACACGGCACACAAGCTAATGTGCTAACACACACAGGGCACACACTAGCTAATGTGCTAACACACACAGGGCACACACTAGCTAATGCACTAACACACACAGGGCACACACTAGCTAATGCGCTAACACACACAGGGCACACACTAGCTAATGTGCTAACACACACAGGGTACACACTAGCTAATGCATTACACACACGGCACACAAGCTAATGCATTACACACACGGCACACAAGCTAATGGATTACACACACGGCACACAAGCTAATGCACTTACACACACAGGGTACACACTAGCTAATGCACTAACACACACAGGGCACACACAAGCTAATGGATTACACACACGGCACACAAGCTAATGCACTTACACACACAGGGCACACACTAGCTAATGCGCTAACACACACAGGGCACACACTAGCTAATGCGCTAACACACACAGGGCACACACTAGCTAATGCGCTAACACACACAGGGCACACACAAGCTAATGCGCTAACACACACAGGGCACACACTAGCTAATGCGCTAACACACACAGGGCACACACTAGCTAATGCACTAACACACACAGGGCACACACTAGCTAATGTGCTAACACACACAGGGTACACACTAGCTAATGCATTATACACAAGCTAAGGCACTTACACACACAGGGCACACACTAGCTAATGCGCTAACACACACAGGGCACACACTAGCTAATGCACTAACACACACAGGGCACACACTAGCTAATGCATTACACACATGGCACACAAGCTAATGGATTACACACACGGCACACAAGCTAATGCACTTACACACACAGGGTACACACTAGCTAATGCGCTAACACACACAGGGTACACACTAGCTAATGCACTAACACACACAGGGCACACACAAGCTAATGGATTACACACACGGCACACAAGCTAATGCACTTACACACACAGGGCACACACTAGCTAATGCGCTAACACACACAGGGCACACACTAGCTAATGCGCTAACACACACAGGGCACACACTAGCTAGTGCGCTAACACACACAGGGCACACACAAGCTAATGCATTACACACACGGCACACAAGCTAATGTGCTAACACACACAGGGCACACACTAGCTAATCAGCACCTAGGCATCGTGTATTTAGAACACTTCTGAGCTGATCGCCAAGGAAGTCAGAAGTGGTTGCCTGCAGGTCTGTCAGTCTTTGGTTTTCTGTCCCCCTGGTTCTGCCACCCCTGGAGCCTCCTGGTTCCTGCCCTCTCGGCTTTCCAGAGGGACAATCTTTATACAACAAAGATCCTTGCTAGCAGATATGCCCCTTCCGGAGGGACGTCTGGCAGACAACAGCAGGACTCCCGTTCAACGTGAGCTTAAGATAAGCAACAGATGTTCTCCTCTAAGTATGTCCCAGGTAATGTGTGGGGAATCATAGCTAAAAGCAATCAAAACTATCTAAAAACTCTCTGATAGTGGATTTCTTATTTACTATCAGAAATTCAAATGTAACAGAGCATTCTGTATTTTTATTTGCTATATTTGTCAACCCTCCCAAGTAAATGATTTATTCTTCAGATCAATGGGAAAAATCATTTATGTTTTGAATTTGAACAGAGACCTATTGCAATTTGAATAACAAAAATTCTAGAATTCAGATCCATTTATTTGCTCTCTTTTTAAGCAAATGATGACTGAGCACCTACTATATGCCACGTGTAAGTTTACAGTTCTGGGCACATGGCAAAACACATGCTATGGACTAGCATGTGGCCCCTGCATCTTCTCTGCTGAGGATGGCCCATCATTATTAACTTCAAAGAGATCATCTCAACACCCAGTCCTTTCCTGAAGGTCAAATGCCACCAGAAGACATATAAGGTGTGATACCAATGCCATGGGGTTAAACTTTTCTGCCTTGATTTTGCATTATTAATTTATTGTCCTTTATTTTCCCTCCTTTTGCTTATTTTTGTTTTATTTTGTATTGGAGTATAGTTGATTAACAATATTGCGTTAGTTTCAGGTGCACAGCAAAGTGATTCAGTTATACATATGCTTGTATATTTTCTTTTCCAAATTCCTTTCCCATTTAGGTTATTACAGAATATTAGGTCCTCTTTGGTTATCTATTTTATTTTCTTTTTTCTTTTTTTCAGCTGCATTGGGTCTTCCCTGCAGTGCGCGGGCTTCTCTCTAGTTGAGGCATGTGGGTTTCCTCTCTCTAGTTGTGGCGCCTGGGCTCCAGGGCACATGGGCTCTGGATGTTGGAGCACGTGGGCTCTCTTGTTGAGGTGCATGAGCTCTGCAGCATGTGGGATCTTAGGTCCCCGGCCAGGGATCAAACCCACACCTCCTGCATTGGAAGGTGGATTCTTTACCACTGGACCACCAGGGAAGTCCCTTGGTTATCTATTTTAAGTGCAGCAGTGTGTACATCTCAATCCCAAACTGCCTAGCTATCCCTGCCCGCCACCCTTCCCCTCTGGTAACCATATTCACTCTCTAAGTCTGTGAGTCTGTTTCTGTTTTGTAAATAAGGTGATTTGTATCTTTTTTTTTTTTTTTAGATTCTGCATATAAGTGAGATCATATGCTATTTGTCGTTCTCTTTCTGGCTTACTCCACTCAGTATGATGGTCTCTAGGTCCATCCATGTTGCTGCAAATGGCATTATTGCGTTCTTTTTATGGCTGAGTAGTAGTCCATTGTGTATATGTACCACATCTTTATCATCCATCGGTCGATGGACCCTGTGTCCCCTCCTTTTAAAATAAACTTTATTTTTAGAGCAATTTCACAGCAAAGATTATGAAGGTGGTCCTGGATGCCCCTGCACCTAGTGGAGCCCGCCCAGGCCTTCCGGTGCGTGAGCTCGGCTGCAGGTGCTCGGGCGGCCAGGGCGGCAGAGGAAGCCCGATGGAGGGTGGAGGCCGCTTCTCCAAGCCTGTCCCTCACCCTGCCCGCGGGCTTCTCCTGCCACGTAACAGGGAGCCTCCTGGGGTGGTGGGGCTCAGCGAGCGCGCCCTGTATCCCTGTCCTGAGGCGGCCGTAACACTGGACCCCAGACAGGGGCTCCACACAGCAGGAGTTTATTCTCTTGTTGCAGTTCTGGAGCCCAGAAGTCTGAAACCCAGGTGTGGGCAGGGCTGAGCTCCCTCTGGAGGCTCCAGGGGAGGGTCCTTCCTGCCGCGTGCAGCTACTCGGGCTTGTGGTCACATCACCCCAGTCTCAGCGCCGCGGCCACGCGGCTTCTCTCCGTGGCCGTGTCTCTCCTCGGCTTCTCCTCCGTGGCCGTGTCTCTCCTCGGCTTCTCCTCCGTGGCCGTGTCTCTCTTCTTCTGTCTCCTGGTGAGGACACCTGCCGCTGGTGGAGGGCCCACTGGGTTTATCCAGGATGACCTCATCTCAGTAGCCTCACCCTAATCCCATCTGCAAAGGATCTTTTTCCAGGGCAGAGGGGTCCCTGGGAGGGCAGAGGGGTCTCTGGGAGGGCAGAGGGGTCCCTTGGGAGGCAGGGACCGGTTCCAGACGCTGATATCTGAACGTGGACGTATTTGGGGGGCGGGGGGGCACCATCTACCCCACACAGGCTCCTTCTCCAGTTGGCCTCCCTCCTCAGGAACCAGCCCCCCCCCCATAAGACCACCTCTCCTTCCCCAGGGATTGCCCCTCCAGAGCATCTCATCTGAGAAACGGGGGCCCTCGGGCACCTCTGATGAGCATCTGTGAGGTTTGGGTGGCGGGTCCTCAGGTAGCCAACCAGGTTCTGCCTCTCCCTGCTCCCCGCTCAGCCGTCCCTCTGAGACACGTGACCCCTGCCCTCACCCCACGTCTTGGTGAATACATGGGGGGGTTCCAGTAGCCCACGGTTATTTCGTGGGTTAAAAGTGATCGTCCACTGGGCATCCCCCCAAGAGACGTGAAAACGAGTCCACACAAAAACCTCTGCGCACTCTGCACATCCTGCCCCAGCTGTGACAGCCCGCGTCCCCCCGCAGGTGAGCGGCTGAACCAAGTGTGGTCCAGCCACGCACCGGACACAGCTCCACGGGAAAGGGGCAAGACGATGGGTCTCAAGGCTGCCCTGTGGGATTCCGTTCACACAACAATCTCCAGGTGGCAAAACTGCAGTGATTTCAGGGGTTAAGGGGCGGGAGGGGCCAGAGGAGGAGGGTGTTCTCGTGGGATGGAAGGTTCTGTACCTGGGCTGTGGCGGACACGGGAGCCTGACACGAAATACACACTCACACCCTCAGCGCCCGTGTCGAGGGATCTGCACAAGCGTGGGTGGTACCAACGCCAGCGTCCAGGTGGGGTGCTGCCCGACAGCCGTGCAAGAGGTCAGCAGGGGGCAGAGTGGACGAAGGGACCCGGCAGCTGTCTGTATCCGTTCTCACACCTGCATGTGAATCCTCAGTTCTCTCAAAATAAAAGGTTAAAAAGAGAGAGTTTGTCCTTCCTTCCGAGTCAAGCGGGAACATGTTAACAGGCCCTTCCCCTGACCCATCAGACGGGGCAGCCCCGCCACCCCAGGGCCGCTGCCCCGCAGACCCTCTGCGCCCCTCCCAGGGCTGCCCCGCCTCCCCCTCCCGTCTGAACAGGAACCAAACTACCCACACATGCGGGTAAACACCTACCCGCCTGCAGTGCAGCTCGAGTGGGCAGCCCCTGGGCAGGGTGAGGGCGCTGGCGCCACCCCTCCCTCCGCGGGGGACCACCCGCCGGAGACCCTCCCCATGGCCGGCTGCTCCAGAAACCCCCAGGTTGGGGGCAAAGGCTGGATGGCCACGGCCGGGGTCAGCAGCAGGAGAGGACCGAGGGCCGGCCCCAAACCCCAAGGGCGTTTCCCTCGGGGACCAACCCCACCCAGCACCAGTGTCTGTTCATAATCGCTGAGTCGGGCTGCACAAGGACCAGGGCTCCAGGCTGTGGGGAGGGAGGGTTTTGTGTCCCTTCCAAAGGAGCCAGATGCTGGGACAAAGAGGCTCTATCCTGATGGGCAGGGGGCCAGGGGCACCCCGCACTCTCATGGCCAGGCCGGCCTCCAGCTCCCTGTCGGGAAACTCGGTCCAGCCTGCTGGGCCATGGCTGGGGACAGGTAGGAAGCTGCCCACTTGGCCTGGGCCTGCTGGTGCGGAAGGCTGGCATCTGGAGAGCACAGGGCCCGCCCAGATTGATGCTTGGGAGGTGGCTGAGGACCCTGGGCCACAGGGAAGCACCACCCACCCCAGGGGGAGCCTCAGAGGCAAGCTGAGCCCAGAGCAGAGAGTCTCCAGGGCCCTGGCCGTCTGAGCCAGGCTCTGGAGCTCAGCGCGGGGCTGGGGCTGGCCGGCGGGCTACTGCCCGACCCAAACCCAGAGACCCCCAGATGGACAAGGGAAGAGGTGCAGTGGGCAGGGAAGCTGGGCCCCACCGTCCAGGGGTCAGAGCCCCTGGGCATCTATCCAGAGAAAATTCTAACTCGAAAAGATACATGCACCCCAATGCTCATTGCAGCAGTATCAACAATAGCCAAGACATGGAAGCAACCCAAGTGTCCATCGACAGATGAGTGGGTAAAGAAGATGTGGTACATATCTACAATGGAACACTACCCAGCCATAAAAGAATGAAATAGCGCCATTTGCAGCAACATGGATGGACCTGGAAATTATCATACTAAGTGAAGTAAGTCAGACAGAGAAAGACAAATATTATAAATGATATCACTTATATATGGAATCTAAAAAAATAAGACAAATGAATTTATTTATAAAATAGAAATAGACTCACAGACATAGAAAACAAACTTATGGTTACCAAAGGGGAAAGTGGGGGGGATAAATCGGGAATTTGGGATTAACAGATACACGCTACTATATATAAAATAGATAAACAACAAGGACCTACTGTGTAACACAGAGAACTATACTCAATACCTTGTAATAACCTATAATGGAAAAATAATCTGAAGAAGAATATATATATATATAAACTGAATCACGTTGCTGTGCACCTGAAACATTGCAAATCAACTATACTTCAATTTACAAAAAACTAAGTGAGCTGGCTCGAGGCCAGTAGGGTAGAAAAGACATCCAGTCGCCCCAGAATGCCAGTAGGCTCTTAAACAGGAACATTCTCAGCGTCTATATTCATTCTACTTGCTATGATTAAAAAAGATTTTGTTTTCAGGAGAAAAGAACATCGGTGACCCCAATAACTGCACACCCCGCCCCACACGGCCCCCGTCACATCAGTGCTCTCGACACCCAGACGCCCACCCGAAGGTGCCTATGGCCAAGGCAGTGGGGGCCCGAGCCAAGCACCCAGGGTCATCGGTGGGGACCCCAGAGGCAGTTTTGCAGGCTGGGCCCAGCAGCGGCAGGGGCGTCTATGCATGCGGCCGTCCTCTTTCACCCCGGATCCCCCAAAGATTTCCTCTCCGGAAGGTAGCATCCTTCTTTCTTGGCCTCTGCTGGCAGAGGGCAGGAGGAGGGCTCCCCCTGTGGGTTTTGTCCAGACACGACCTGGGCCCGGCGGAGTCGCCGGGCAGAGCGGCAGCAGGACACACAGGGTCAGGCCCCACTTGGGTGGGACTGAGGGGAGAGGAGGTACCCGTGTGCCCTTCCCCTCCAGGCACAAAGCCCTGGGTGTGGAGGTACAGAGACCAGAAAATAGAGGCCAGTGGTCCCAGTGCGTGCGGGCTGACCTCCTGCTGCCACGTCCAAGCTTGGGACGCCTCCCAGCAGCGCCGGCTGCTAGAAAGAGGGCTGAGGAGAAGGGCCTGGCCACCAACCCCACAGGCAAACATGCACGCGGCCAGGAGAAGCAGGTTCAGGAACAAGGGGCACCAGGGGAGGGGGACAAGACCCCAACCCCGCAGACCTCGGCAAAGCAGCAGCCACGCTCTGTCGAGCAAATCAGGTGGGCGGCGTGGGGAGCTCGTGCGGGGGATGGAAAGAGACTGGGCAAGGTCAGCTCACCCAAAGGTCCCCATCCTGCATCAGCCAGTGTCACCCCCAGGCCTGGCACCGTCTCTGCATGAAACTGGCAGACCCTCCGCTGGAGAAGGCCAGCTGCACCTCCACCCGGGCACGTTGGCACTGTGTGCCCACCTGGTGTCCGCTTGCAAAGCCCTCCTGAAGCTGAGATTTTTCAATCAGTCCGAAGAAACGTGCCTGGAATCGTTTCAGGGCATTTGGGGCTCCTGCAGCCACCAGACTTGGTGCGGCCGCGGGACCAGGGCAGCGTGGACGTGACGTGGTGCCTGCAGAGGATGGGCCGAAGGGCACAGCAGACCTGCTAAGCTCATGGCCGGGTCGTCCCTGGAGGTCAGAGGAAACCCACCGACATGGCTGCAGCCAGAGACCATAGAGGACAGCAGGTCCCGCACGTCTGACCTGAAACTGTCCACAGAGGGGCTCTGGCCGCCCGCCCAGCTCCCCAACCCCAGGAGCTGTTCCCAGGTCCAGGAGCTCGAATCTCTGCCACCTCCCAGCTCTGCCCCTCACCGGGAGGACATAGAAGACCAGGTGGCCGGACACCAGTTAGAGCTGTAAGGAGGACCCAGGGGACTTCCCTGGTGGTTCAGTGGGTGAGACTCCGTGCTCCCAATGCAGGGGGCCCGGGTTCGATCCCCGGTCGGGGAACTAGACCCTGCATGCATGCCGCAACTAAGAAGCCCACATGCCGCTACTGAAAAGACCCCACCTGCCACAACCAAGACTCTGCACAGCCAAATAGATAAATAAATAGTTGCTGTTGTTGTTGTTTAAAAAGAGGAGGGCCCAACTTGATTGTAGCTACAGTAGAACTAGATCGCCCCTCGTCCCCTCCTCTCGCAGTTCTTAGAGGGGGCGTCTGTACTTCTGTATGTGTCCAGCCCCGAGCACTGGCGCCTTTGGCCTACTTTTCCACTGGCCCAGAGGCTGGGTGTGTGCATCTCACCTCAAGTGGCTCTGCCCTCCACGCCCCAGGTGCCACCTCCCCACAACCAGGTGTGTCTCGGACCCGATCTCCTGGGCGAGAATGTAGCTCATGTTTCGTTGGCCCTGACTCCCAGCAGGTGGAAGCACGGAAACTCCAACCCCTTCACGTGCCCTCACCAGGGATGTTTGTGCGCGGGGGCTGCCTGCACCCTCCTCCCCTCCGGCACCTGCAGGATGCTGGAGCAGTCTGCCGCCTACCAGCTTTTTGACCTTGGCCACGGTTCTGGACCTCTCTGTGCCTCAGTTTCCACACCCGCAATTGCAGATAAGGTTGTCATGGCAGGGATTAAGTCAGTGGACATGTGTGGAGCGCCCGGAACACCGCCGACAGACCACATGACACCAGCACGGCCTTGGCATGATTCCTGCTGCTGTGACAGTTGAGCGGGAGCTGTGAGTTACAAGGGTGGGTCTGGGTCTGCTTGGCCATCACCATATTCTCAGCACCCAAAAAAGAGTCTGGCACACAAATGCCCCAATTAAATAATCGATCTCGGTGTCTGTGCTCTGAGCCAGGAGCCAGGGCGGTGGCCTTTCCTCCCTCACTGTCAGTGGATGTTCTCTTGCCGCCCACCCTGCGGAGACCAGGGTGAGGGCACTGGGGAGGGAGGAGGGCGGCCAGGCTGCTCCGTGTGCCCACCTTCCCATCCCCACCCTACTGTCTGCCTGTCCGGCTGCAGGCTCCGGCCAAGGATGCACACGTGACCCAGGAGCTGCCCTGGGGGGACCGGCCAGGGACCCCTCACTCGGAGCCTTTAATTCCAACTGCGCTGGAGGAAACAGCTTGGCTCCTGTGAGCGGCCTCTGCAAACCGGATGCTCTGCAGGTGGGGGACTCAGGCCAAGCGCGACCCCACCCATGCCCTCTGCTCTCGGAAGCACTTCGCCGCTTTCTGCCCCAGGCAGCCAGGCTCCCTGAGGTGCCGGCATTTTCCGAAGTCAGTGTTTTTGCAGCCTCCTTCTGCCCACGTCACCAAGGCTGTGTTGGACGGACGCCACCTGGCCTTGCTGGGATAATGTCAGAAAAACGCTTGGGAGAGGGGCCTCAGAGGACTGGTCCCCGGCCACACTGCTCGGACCCCCTTGGCCTGAAATGAGGCTGGGGGGTCCCTCGAGTGTGCCTGGATGGTCCAGGGACCCCTGGCCGCTTCTAAGTGGCACAAACACCCCTCTGTGAGATGGGCCATACCAGGTGTCCCCCCACTCCCATGGTTATCCCCAAACAGACTGACTCAAGCCGCCTGGAAGTGACTTGTCCACTTACACGGTGATCGGCTGTGCCCAGATCACTCTCACGTGTACGCTGCCCCATCCTGTTCTTCCTCTCAAAGGCCTTGTGAGATGATGTTTTACTCCAGGTCCTTTCCAGGGTGCCCTGACACTCTGCACGGCTTGCCCAGGGCCTCCCCGCCAGGAAGTGGCAGCCCTGGACCCCTCACTCCCCCCGAGTCTCAGGTGTTTTTGTGTCAAAACCCCAGGAGTCACCATGTCATCACCTCCTCTCCACACTCAGCCCCACAGGGACCCTGCACATCTCATGGCTTCAAGCACAGGGCCAGGCAGTGGCTCTGGAACCTACTCTGTGGTGCAGCCTCCCCGCCGTCCCCAGAGCGCCCAGTGCCGCCAGCTCTGCACGTCCACTGACGTCCACTCCTGCATCTAGAGCGGACCTGGCTTCACCAGCCCTCCAGCATCTTCCCAGTCACTCGGTCAGACTTTTTTTTTTTTTTTTAAATTATTGGCTGCGTTGGGTCTTCATTGCTTCACGTGGGCTTTCTCTAGTTGGGTCAAGCTGGGGCTACTCTTCATTGCGGTGCACGGGCTTCTCATTGCAGTGGCTTCTCTTGTTGCAGAGCACGGGCTCTAGGCACGAAGGCTTCAGTAGTTGTGGCACGTGGGCTTCAGTAGTGTGGCATGCGGGCTCAGTAGTTGTGGCTGGCGGGCTCTAGAGCGCAGGCTCAACAGTTGTGGCGCGCGGGCTTAGTTGCTCCGCGGCACGTGGGGCCTTCCTGGACCAGGGCTCGAACCTGTGTCCCCTGCATTGGCAGGTGGATTCTTAACCACTGTGCCACCAGGGAAGCCCTCAGAGACATTTCCTAGCTTCCAAATGAGGGAGGAAAAGAGGGTGGAGGCCAGTGCCACGCACACGCTTCAAGTCCTCAGGTCTCTCTCTCCCGTATCCTCATCCGACCCCTCAGCACATCCTTGACTCTTTTCAAAACAGAATCCGACCCCCTTCACCCGCCCCACTGCTGCCCCCTGGTGCGAGCCGCCACCTCCTCCCACCTGGATCATCGCAGCAGCCTCGTACCGGTCACCCTGCTCCTGCCCTGCCCGACGACCACCTGTGTCATCCTGCCCCAGCAGACACACAAGTCCAGGCCCTGCTGCCAGGAACACAGTAGCTGTCATCAGACCAACCCCCACTCACACAGAGCAACTGACAAGTCTGCAGAAAACATAAAAAACAACTCTCCAAGGTACTGGAGAGTGACCAACAGACAGCGGAAACTGGAGAGAAGCTGGCCTTGGGGGAAGAAAAGAGCGCTGGCTGACTTTCCCCTTTCTGTTAAGCAGCTTTTCTGTCTGAGCACGGGCCCTGCTCGGCTCAGGTGCGTGGCTACACTCGACAGGAACTCTGGGTCTTCCTGGCCTAAAGAACCAGCTGGGGAGGAAAGGGGACCCCAGGAGGGAGAGTGCCGTGGAAGGCAGGCCCTGAGTCCCCACAGCTCCTGATTCCCCGTGGGAGGATAGACCTGAAGCCCGGCCAGGCCCGAAAGGATGGACAGACACTTCTGACCCACCACACGGAGGGAACAGAGCCAGCCAAGAAACCGACTGCCAACGATTCTTGGGAGCAGCAAGACAGAACTGAGGATCTAAACCACACCCTTCACGGCATCCGGATACAACACCAAACCAGCAAACACATAACGAAAGGAAACACAACTCAGACGCAGGCTACTGCCCTGGTGAGCCAGAGCTGGAGACACCAGACAGCTTCCTGAGTGTGTATGTTCAGGAACAGGATGGAGAAGCATGCTCAAACAGAACAGAACCATGGGACGCCTCCGAGATATAAAAACTCTAAAAAGAAATAAAGAGAAATCCCGGAACTCAAACATATATGTATACATTTCTAATATAAAATATTATATATAAAATATATGATAATGTAAAATTTATATAATATCTAAAATTAAAAACTCACTGGATGGCTTCACAGCAGAGTGGAGATGACAGAAAAGTCAGCAAACTTGAAGACAGATCTATAGAAGTTATCCTATTTAAAAAAACAAAGAGAAAAAGATTGTTTTAAAAAAATGAGTAGCACGTCAGCAATCTGTGGGACAGGATCCAAAGGCCTGATAGACATTGAATTGGAGTTTCAAGGGGGGGAAGGGAGTGACACAAGGAAACACACACACACACACACACACACACACACACACACACACACACCCCAAAAAGAACCAGAAAATTTACAGAAATAATAGACAACAACAAAAAATAATCCCAAGCTTGATGAAAGACAGTTTCGGATTCTAGACACTTGACAAACCCCGAAGCAGAATGAGTGCAAAGCAAACCGCTCTCAGGCCCACAGGAAAACCGCTGCAACTCACAGGAAAACCGCTGCAACTCAAAGGTACGCCGCACACAGGAAACACCTGGCATTGCGTTTCCTCGGAAACAATGGAGGACAGAGGACAAGAAACAGCCCCTGCGAAGTGCTGAAAGGAAAAATTGACCTTGAGCCAGGATTCTAATCTAGGAAGTGTCCTCCAAGAAAGCAGACCCCTCTTTGGAGGGAGTCAGCTCCCTGCCCCCTCCCACCGGGGCCTGAAGCCAGAGTCCCAGAGGGGTCTTCCAGACGCCTCTCTGAAGACCTTGCTGCCAAATCAATGCAATTAAAAATGGGCGGCAGGGCTTCCCTGGTGGCGCAGTGGTTGAGAGTCCGCCTGCCGATGCAGGGGACGCGGGTTCGTGCCCCGGTCCGGGAAGATCCCACGTGCGGCGGAGCTGCTGGGCCCGTGAGCCATGGCCGCTGAGCCTGCGCATCCGGAGCCTGTGCTCCACGACGGGAGGGGCCACAACAGTGAGACACCCGCGTACCAAAGAAAAAAAAAAAAGAATCCACCTGCCAACTCAGGGGACATGGGTTCGAGCCCTGGTCCGGGAAGATCCCACACACCACGGAGCAACTAAGCCCGTGTGCCACAACTACTCAGGCCTGGCGCCACAACTACTGAAGCCCGTGCACCTAGAGCCCGCGCTCCGCAGCAAGAGAAGCCACTGCAACGAGAAGCCCGCGCACTGCAACGAACAGTAGCCCCAGCTGGCCGCAACTAGAGAAAGCCTGCACACAGCAACAGAGACCCAAAGCAGCCAAAAATAAATAAGTAAATAAATAAACTTATTTTTTACAAAAAGACAAATCCTGTAGGATCCACGTATCTGAGGTCCCTAGAGGAGTCACAGCCATAGAGACAGAAGTAGATGGTGGGGCTCAGGGGCTGGGGGAGGGGAAGGGGAGTGAGTGTCTAGTGGGGACAGAGTTTGGGAAGATGAGAAAGTTCTGGAGACGGAAGTGCTGATAGCTGCACAGCAACGTGAATGTGCTCGATGCCCCTGAGCTGTGCACCTAAAAGCGGTTAAGATGGTGAATGTTATGTTAGGTATGTTGTACTACAATAAAAAAATAATTAATTTAAAAATAACATGGATGAATCCCACAAACACAATATTTCCTGCATAATAAGCTAGACACAAAAGAATATGCCCTGTGATACTGTTTCTGTGAATTTCAAATACAGCTGAAATGCAAGTACGAGACCCCATCACATACGAGAGCCGTTTCTACGGCTGCTCCGGAGGAACCCCAGGAGCCGTCTGCATCTTGGTGGCAGGCATCCCTACAGAAAAGCCAGGTCTTCATTTCCTGGTCTAACGTTCACCGCGTCAGTGACTTGGCCGCCTGCGGGCTGGCACACACACGCACACCATCAGAGGACAGAGCGACATCAGGGGTCAGTCAAAGGCTTCTGGGAGGACAGCAGCAAACGCAGGGTAGACCAGCCCCTCCTGAAACGAGTCACCAGTGGGGAGAACTACCTGCACACACAAGACCAGCCTCACAGACGGGCGGGGGTGACACCGGGCAGCCTGGGGTTGGCATGCGGGGCAGGATGCGGCGTGGGACACGGTGCAGGACAACTGAATCTCTGCATCCTGCCAACCTGGAAGGTGGAGGGTTGGGGGAGCCCCAGGGACAGATCTCAGGCCACTGGGCTGTGGGGTCTGCAGGGTCACTTTTTTTTTTTAAGTCGAGGCAGGTTTATTTAGAGAGCTACACGCTCCATAGACAGAGTGGGAACCGTCTCAGAAGGCGAGAGGCTTCAGGGTCACTTGAACAACCACCTGCGGAAGGCCCACTGCCAGCCCCAAGATAGGACCGCCTCCTTCTGACCACCTGCCCAGGTGCGGCTCCCTTGCTGCTGCGGAGCTGGCTGCGGTATTAAACAGCTACCAGCTACCAGCTCGTTATTCTCAGTGCCGCCCTGGCATCCGGTCTCCGTGGAGGCTGGAAAGTGGATGAGGCAAGCTGGTCACACTGACATGAGTGCCTGCAGGTGGCTGAGGTCACCTGGGCCCCAGGACAAGGATGAAGACTTTGGTCTCCACACCTGCCACGCGGGCGGGAACACAGGTGTGCAGCCGCTGGTCCCAGGCCAGAGGCCTCAGACAGGCCTGTTCCAGGAAGCGGCCTGCACGACAACAGCTTTTGTTCCTGAAAATTAGCATCTCAGGAAACGTTTGCGGAAGTGCCAGGGTGCCTGGCGCCCTGGGCCCTGGGTGACGTGGTTGCTGCGAAGCTCCTGGCTAAGGAGGGACCCCTTCTGGGTGGAGCGCTCTCACCATGGGGCCCCTGTCGAGGAGGACACCCAGGACAGACTCGGGCGATCGGGTGTAAGACCCCGGGTCAGGAAGTCGGCCATGCCTTCCTCTGAGAAGGGAGATGCCGTGACGCAGAGCCATTAGGAACTGACGTTGTGGAAGCATGTTGGCCTTGTCAGGAGACCTGCCTAGAGTGAAGATGGGGACCCCTGGGGGGTGGAGAGGAGTTAGGCCAGTGCCGCAGGTAGGGACCATGGCCAGGACCTGACCGGCCACCCTCACTCCAGGCGTGACCCTGAGTGACCCGCCAAGCCTCACCCGACATCTGTGAAAACAGGAAGGGATTCAGTGAGCCCAGCACAGCACAGCCCCACCCGCCGTGGTCCCTCCACTGCCAGCCTGTTGGCTCCTGGGCCCCTCACACTGCGCCACAGCCCAGAGCTGCTCCCTGAGGAGACCTGGATGGGCTCATTCCCGACACCCCACATGTGGACCGTTGACCCAGGTCCCGGGGAAGTCTTCAGACTTCCAGCTACCTCCATCAGGTGGCCTCTTTAAGCATCCCTCACTCACGCTGGTCCCCACGGGGACTCTGCAATTCAACCCAAAGGTAAGAGAGCACCCCGCGACAGGAGGCATGCTGGGCACCCCGTGTTCTCTGGGGCATAGGTTTGGGGGTCCCCTCCTCACACCAGACGGCTAGCGAGCGGCCTGGCACTCCCAGGGCTCCAGGCCTTTGGCGAGCGGTGGCCGCGCTGTGCTTTGCAGGCTGGACTGTGGCCAGGAGCACGAGGGCCACACACCCCCTCTCTGGGAAGGACAGCCACCACCTCCACCCGTTTCAGGGTGCACAGTGCATTCGACTCAATTCCACAAGTGTCTGTGCCAACCAGCAGGGGCATCCCTGCGGCTCCGTCCTGAAGCCGCCGTGCAGGCTCGCTGTCACGCCCTCTCCCCCCGCCCAGCACCTGTGCTGGTCCAGGTGGCTTACCTGGGCCACCCGACCCTCCCGCCACCCCACCCCAAGGCCTCTGCCCACAACCCTGGCTGCTCCCTCCAAGACCGAGGTCTCCTGAGCTGGGCCAGGCCAGGCCAACCCTCTCCCTGCACACAGCCCACCTCAGCAGGCGCTTCCCAGGCGCCGTGAGACCAGCCCCTTTGGGAGGCCCCCAACCAGCCGCTGCAGGAAGACGAACGACAAAATCCAGCAGCCCTGGGGACAAGAGTCCTGTCAAGCTGGAGTAGAGGGGCCTGGCAGAGGGCGCTCACCAACTCAAGCGGACGGCGCACCGACGTGGACACCCCTGAAACCCTCTGCAGTCGCGGAACCATGGTGCACGGACAAAATACCAAAGTCTCCGGACACCCGCTGTTACTACTCTGTTCCCAAAGCGCTTCCACTGGCCGGGGGCTCCCAGCTCAACAAAGCCCCTCCCATTTGGGCTGGTGGAGGGTGTCCCCGACTGTCCAGCCGCCCACGCTGCCAGACCCTCAGGTCACCCTCATCCTGGGGCGGGTGGAGACTTGGAGAAAACCTCTGGGGAAACAGGCATCAAATCAACACATTAATAGCTCCACTGCTATCAGTAGAAAGAATTCTACTTATTTTGGTACAACGCACAAAAAAGTGCAGAACAGCCACGTGCAGCTCCGAGAATCATCGCACGGCAAACCCACGCATCCACCGCCCAGGAGGCCCCACGGGCACAGCTGCGAGTCCCCATTCCCACGGCTCTGAGCCACCGTGTGCAGAGCCTACAGCTCTGTCGCCTGGTCTTCTGTCGGTGACCCTGGGGCGGCCTCCAGGCCGGGCTCTGTGCACAGACCTGGGTGGGGAGGCACCCAGGAGAGCGGCGGGCGTATCCAGGGGCCTTGGCGGCCCGCGCCATGGCTCTCCCGTGTCTGTGAACTGACCAGCATCCCTCCCCCAGAGCATCAACTCACGCTGACCCACGTCCTTGTCATCACTGGTGCGATCATGTAACTGCAAGTGGGGTCGGGCTGCTCGCTGCTCTAAAGCCGTGAAAGAGACAAGGTTGGTGGATAGGAAAGTTTGCTTTATTTCCAAGGCCAGCAACCGGGTGGGGGGTGGGGATCAGGGAGGGGGGAGGGCAGACTCGTGTCCAAAGGCCGACTGGCCCCCCACTGACAGCGGACAAGAGCTTTTATAGACGGAGGGAGGGCGCTACACGCAGAAACAGCACAGTCAGCTCTGACACTCACCTTGAAGCTGGTCCTGCGGTGGTCTGGCCAGCGTCATCTGCACTGTTTTAGGTGCAGTTAGTCTTCAGTTCCAGGGTCGCTTTGTTCCCATTTCCTCGAGGCCAGTTCTCAGAATTGCGGCAGCTTATGTCATGGCTACAGCCTGGTCATCACGTAGGTAACTTCTTCCACCTGGTGGGGTTTCAGTATCTATAAGACAGCTCACAGGATACGGCTCAGAATATTATCCATAGCCCTTGAGGAGGAACTGAAGGTCCTTGACTTCGCTTAATGACTAAACTATGATTATTTGGTCTCCTTTGACTGTTTTCCTTTGCTTCTGCATTTCCTCACTTCTCTGATTAAAGTTATTCTTTGGCTAAAATTTTTCCACAGACAAAAGGCTGGCGGAGGACATGGTGGGGAAGGAGCAAGGGGTTGTGCTCCGTTTCAATCAGGCATTTTAGTTTTAGTCATTTAGGGCATTGGGGGGGGGGCTGAAATCTCATTATAACTTTCATTTCTCGGACCACTAACAGGGCTAAAACACTCTCTCATGGTTTTGGTGTCTTTGCCAAATGATAACTGAGGTCTGTTGCCCATTTTCTACAGTTGTGTCTTTTTCTTGTTGATTAGCAGCTGCTCTTTATATATCGTTGATAGGAGCCCTTGGCTACGTGAGTAGCTTACCTCTGCCACCCTGGGGCTGAATTTTTCACCCACTTCATTGTGTCTTGCAGGGAATGGGGCTCTAGCCTCCGACAGTGCAGCAACTGGTGGCTTCCAGCTGGACTCGGCCAAAGGGAGGCCCCCCAGGGAGCAGGATCGAGAGTCTGGGGTACTCACCCCCCCACTGCCCCTCCCTTAAGCTGCACCTCAGCCATGTTGTGTCCTTCTTGGGGGCCCTGCCTACACCTGCAGCCCAGAGTCCACCACCTGCCCCCCGAGGCCCCTGAGCCCAGGGCGGTAACACCTCCCTTGTGGGCTTCTCCTAACCCTTCCCACCACTTCCTCGGGAGCCCTTTCCCCAAACGCTCTTTCATTACCCCTCTGGATGTGCTCACTGTTCCTGCTGGGACCTTGACCACTATCCCGCTGTGTGTGTCCCGCGGCTGCTGCACCAAAGGACCACAGACGGGGCTGAGACAGCAGCGTTGTCCTCCCGGTACCAGAATCCCGAGTCAAGGTGTCCATGGGGCCGGGCTCCTTCCAAAGGCTCGAGGGGAGGACGGGTTGTGGCTACATCCATCCAACCTCCACCTCTGTCAGCACGTGGTCATCTTCCAGTCACCCTCCCTCTGCATGACTGTGTCCACACTTGTCATCTT
The DNA here is from genome assembly GCF_964270905.1 of Leucopleurus acutus. NCBI lineage: Eukaryota > Metazoa > Chordata > Mammalia > Artiodactyla > Delphinidae > Leucopleurus > Leucopleurus acutus. The sequence goes on along the minus strand of NC_139150.1, from coordinate 1,921,938 downwards.
TTTTTTTTTTGCGGTACGCGGGCCTCTCACTGTTGTGGCCTCTCCCGTTGCGGAGCACAGGCTCCGGACGCGCAGGCTCAGCGGCCATGGCTCACAGGCCCAGCCGCTCCGCGGCACGTGGGATCTTCCCGGACCAGGGCACGAACCCGTGTCCCCTGCATCGGCAGGCGGACTCTCAGCCACTGCGCCACCAGGGAAGCCCCCACACTTGTCATCTTTGCAAGGACACAAGTCACATTGGGTCGGGCCTACCCTGTGACCTCATGTTAACCGACTAACTCTGCAAAGACTCTACCTCTAAGCAGGGTCCCATTCTGAGGTCCTGGGTTAGAACTTCAACCTGTCCCCAGGGTGGGGCGCATCCAACTCTTAACACTGCTGGAATTTATCTTTGTATTTGACGTAAGGTCAAGGTCAAGGTTCATTCTTGTCCTTATGAGCAGACGACCCAGCACCATGTATGAAAAAGGCTGCCTCTCGCCCCATTTCTCTGCAGAGCCACCTTCACCCTCAGAAGTGCCCGTACGCGGGCTCGAGGGTCTGTTTCTTGCTCTTTGGGTTCATTTCTTTTTCAGCTTCACACAGATTACACGCTGGCTTCAGCACGAAAGCTCATGATGAGAACAGGAGTCTGGGAGAGCCAATCCTACCACGCTGACCTTCAGGAGAGTGCCGGCTATTTTTAACTCTCGGCATTTTCAGACATCTTGGAATCAGCTGGCCAAGTCCCATAAGACATATACGCTGCTGGAATTTCGATTGGGACCCTATTGTTCTTAGGAAAAGAACTGACATCTTTATAGTATTGAGGCTTCTAACCCACGTACACGGTGTATGAACGCATCTAGTTTACCTTAATTTCTCAACACTAGCTTATGGTTTGCTGTGCAGAAGCCTGGCACCTTTGTTTCCTTGGATTTGTTCCCAACTAATTGATTTTTTTCACTGAGTTGTAAACGAAGTCTCTCTAAATTTCGTTTTCTAAGTATGCAGTGCTCGTGTATAGAAACAGTTCATTCTTGTGTACAGATCCTGTGCCAGTCGCCCTTCTAAACTCACTAATGAATCTGAACAAGTCACCTGCAGGTGACCTGGACAGCCTCCACACGGGGTCACGTCACCTAGGACCATCTCAGGTTCGCCACTTCCTTGCAAATCCTTCTGCCTTTCCCTTCCTAGAAGCTTCTGATGCTTCACCAAGACAGAGGTCAGTTGCCCTAGTACTTTGTAAACCTCTTAATCAGATGAGGACGCTCCCGTTAATTTCTAGAGCGGTATGAGTTTTTGCCATGAATAGTTGCTGACTTTCATCCAGTGCCTTTCCTGCAGCTAATACCACGATCAGAGGATTTTCCCTCTGCTCTATTAAGTGATGGAATCATGGATTGATTCACGATCCCTAAACCAACCTAGCAGTTCTGGATGGAACCCTACAGGTTGTAAAGTACCTTCCTTTCCACAGATGTGGCTGGATTCGCTGTAGGGTGTTTACCTGGGCTCCTGAACCTACGTTCATGGGTGGGTGTGACGTTCAATTTTTCCTTTCTCGTAATGTCCTTGCCCGGTTTTGACACCAAGGTGTGGCACGGCAGTATCAAAGGAGGGACTCTACCTGGGGCACAGTCGGCTGCACAAGGCCACCACTTCAGTGGGGGATGAGGGAGGGGGATGGGAGACCCCACATGAGCATCTTCAAAGGGTCTTGCAGCCAAGAAACGGGCCGGCAGCCAGCAGCCAGGGAGCATTGTCATTGCCCCTTCAAAGGTGAGGAACTGAGGCTCGGAGACCTAAGGACACAGCCCTGGTTGGGGGGGGCGGGAAGTGTCTGCAGTCACGCTGCTCTGCCCTGTGCCCCACGGCCCCGGGGGTCCCTGTGCAGCACGAGGGAGTCAAACTCAGTCAGGCTCCAGCAGGGGAGTCGAGATGGGGCACATCCCGGCTCCCGCTTGCAGCCCCCTCACTCCCGCTGTGCCTGGCTCTGCCCAGATGGTCCACTCCAGGGGAAGCGCCCGGCAGCATGGCCCAGGCCGTGTCACGGAGCCACCCCTGTCCCCCAAGCCAGGGTCGTCGGTCAACCCCCGGTGGGGAAGGGCATCCAGGGGGGCCACCCCCCGAGTCCCAGGGCCCCACGACCAAGCCACACAAACGTCTGGGTGGCCGTCAGAAGGGAGACCTCAGGGCTGCCCAGGGCTGCCCAGGTCAGCAAGCGGCTCTGTGACTTGATCATTGATGGGAACACAAGGACCCTGGAAGCCTGCCCAGGCGGACACACCCGCTGTTCCTGGAAACAGCATGACTGCACCACGCATGGGCAGGGGGGCTGTGGACAAGGGCAAAGTGGCCATTGTTGGCCGCAGGCTCAACAAATAGAAGGTAATTGTGGTCAATGGGAGGGGGCTGGTGACAGCCCGCCACGTGGCCAGGAACCTCTCCCGGCAGGGGACAAAAGGGCCACCACCACGGGCTCTGGACAACTGTCCGAGGTGCCGCCGGCCATCCCTCAGCCCCCCTGACTCGCCATGAGCCTCCTGCTGCTGGCTGTGGGGCTGACCCTGCTCGGCTGCCCCCAGGCCCTGCACTGGGGGCCCCAGGACCCCAACTTCAACGAGACTCTGGTAGTCAGCCGCGGGCGTCGGGCGTGGGATGGAGAGGCGGCTGGGGGCAGCGACCACAGGGACAGGGCCGGCCGGCACCAGCGTCCCCCCCTCTGCTCCCCAGGTCAGCGGCGAATGGTTCTTGGCAGGGATGGCCTCCAACCAACCCAAACTCCTGAAGGAGGACAAGGACGCACGGCTGCTCGTCCACCGTATCCAGGTCACCCCCAGGGCCCTGCAGCTCCACCTACACAAGAAGTAAGTCAGGGGCAGGTGCGGGCAGGGCGGAGCCCAGGTGAGTCTCACGACCCTGTCCCCCGCCCCCCTCACAGCCTGCTTTCCGGGCTCAGAGGTGATGTGGGGCGGGGCGAGGGGCTCGCTGCCTCGAGACGGACACGAGAGTCCAAGGTCCAGGGTGGCCGAGCTCCCCCAGTCCCACCGAGGGGCTGCATGGAGAAGGCCGAGCCCTGCCTTCCAGACCGCGGGTTCCAAGGCGACCTGTCACCCCCTCCCAGGGTAAATGGTGCATGCGTGCCAATCACGATGATGGCAAATAAAACGAAAAGGAAATTTCAGTACCTGCTGGAGGGTAAGTATACACTCGCCATCCTCCAGCCCCACCGCTGGAGGTGGAGTGTGGCCCCGTCCGCCCAGCCCCACGCCACCCCCAGTTCAGGGCTGAGTGTGGCCAGGAGCCCCGCTGCCGGGACACCCACCTCGAGACGGCGTCCCCGGGCTGGGCGCGGCACCCCCGTGGCACCGGCAGCAGTGGCGGGCACGTGTGGGCGGAGGCGTCCGGGAAGGGCCCGGGGCTCGGCTGGCCCTTAGGAGCGGGTCGTCCAGCCCTGTGAAGGGACCAGAGGGGCCCCAGGGTCTGGTTCTTGTCCCGCCTCCCACCCTGACCCCCGGGGTCACAGATGCCGACCAGAACAGGCTTTTCCTGGAAAAAGTGGACCCCAAGAGCTATGTCATCCTCTGCAACCACCGCGAGAAACGTGAGGAGGAGGTGGTGGTGGTGAACCTGCTGAGTAAGTGCCCAGAGACCCCTGCCCGCCTGTGCCCACACGTGGACCACCCGCCACCCCGCAAGGGCGGGGCGAGCCCCTCCCCCCGCCCCCTCCAGGGACACCCAGTCCCCAGGGAGGACACTGGGCCACAGGCAGCAAGACACAGGACAGGCCCCAGCCACCTCGAGGCCGTTTGGACCCAGACACCCTCAGACTGTCCTGGGGCCCCAGCCCTTTATCCCAACGTGGATAAACAAAGGACAGGAGACAGCAACGACCAGGACCCAGAGCAGAGGCCTGCCCCCACCCCAACGCTGGTCCTGTCCCCATAGCCACGCCCACACCCCGAGAGGGCAGCCTCCCAGCCCCCAGAACCCCACCGCCCGCGGTCCCAAATGACCAGCAAGACAGACGGCCCCTGTCACTGTGCCCCCAGGCCGGACACCCGAGGCCAGCCCGGACGCCCTGCTACTGTTTACCAACTACTGTAGAAATCACGGGGTCCACCCCTCCAACATCATCAAAGTGACCGCAACTGGTGCGTGCCCACGCCTGCCCCAGCCTCGGACCTCCGCTCAGCTCGCCACAGATCACTGCCCCCACGTCTGACAACGGGTGGGCTGCCGGGCCCAGGTGGGTGACCTCTGACCCTGTGGGGACTGCAGCAGGGGATCCCCTGGGGGTGGGGGTCGGCGGCAGGTGCCGCTCGGCACATGCGTTACCAGCTGCTCCACGCGGGGCCTTGCCGTCTCGGAGACTCAGAATGCAGTGCCGGGGGGCGTGGGAGGGACCCAAGGTGGGGACGCCCATCGGGCTGACCCAGGCTGACAGGGCAGGGCCAGCGGGGGGGCAGAAGGGCCTGTGGACACACTCGGGGTGGGTCTGCAGATGGAGGACTATAAAGGGCAGACCTTGGGGGTCCAGGGCCTGGCTCTCAAGACAGTGCCCCACCCCTCCCGCAGGTCTGCCCCCGTCGTCCCCCACCACTGAGCCTGCCGCACCCCTCTTGTTCACAGGGGTGTCTCCCAGGCACCGAAGGACCAGAAGATCTCGGTTAACCCAAGGAGCCCTTCAGCTGCCCCACCCCCTAGCAGCAGCCTCTGCCCTCCTGGAGGCCTGTCCTGCTGTGTCCAATAAATGATTGACCCGGACCCAGCGTGCTCTGGAGGGCCTCAGCCCGAACACAAGCGTGGCCAGTGCCAGCATGGTGACCGGGAGCTGCCCACTGACACCCCATCCCAGGCCAAGGCTGCTGGGGACAGGGGATGGGGACCCTCCTGGCAACACCAAGCTGGCCTTGGACTCACGTCCACAGGGTTTGGAGAAGCTGCTACAGGTTCACCAGGACACCATTCAGAGCGCAAAGCTGGGAGATGGTGCAGGGAGGGGGCGAGGCCAGGCCCCACGGCCACCCTGGTCCCCTCAGGCTCGGGGCTGCAGGCAGTGGCAGCCCCAGGGCTCACCCCATGGTGGTGCTGTGGGGTGAGACCCCGGCAGTGGGGTCTCCGGGCAGAGAGCACAGAGAGCACAGAGAGTGGTGGGTCAGCCAGCAGAGAGCCTGCAGGTTAGGGGCCCCTTCAGACCACACCCTGGTCTCCCCTAAATGACAGTGGCTGAGGCCCTAGGGGCAGACACGGTGGCTGCGCAGGCAGCAGAGGACGTGTCTTATCCTCCTCGAGCTGCCAGAGCCTGGTGGGTACCCCCTGAGCCCCCCTCCGACGCACAGTGCCCAGCCAGGGCTCCCACCTGGGGCCAGGGCCCAGGCGGCCCACTTGAGTCCCCCATCAGCCAGGCCCCCTCCACTGTACCCAGCCTCAGGGAAGCTCCCTGCCCCACAGCGGGTGAGCCCCTTTGCTCCCCCAAGGGCTGTACCTCGGGCCACTGTCGCCCCAGGCCAGGGGGCTCTCTCCGGTGGCCAAGAGTCCCCCGAGGCCGTGTCTTGGGCCAGGCTCGGCCATGTCCACGAAGGCTTCCATCGGCCCAGGACGAGGGGGAGCTGACTGCAGGGTCCCTCAGTCAGAGGAGGGGACCGCCTGCCTCCACAGCTGGGACCAGGCCACACCCAGCACCCAGGCAGCGCTGACCCCTCCCTCTCGGCCTGCCCCCCCCTCCGGGCTCCCCCAGGCTCACCCGTCCTCCACCAGAAGCCCGTGTCCCGACCCACGTCCGCTCCCCTTGCCTCCTGTGTGTCCTCATCCTCGGGCAGCACCCACCCCCGGTCCACCCCACGGACACCCTGGGTCCCAGTGGTCCAGGTCATGGTCTGGGGGTCTCCTCACTCGCTCCCACTTCCCCTCAGCACAAGCTGCTCTCACCCCTGAGCCGCCGGCCCCCGCCCCCCCCACTCTGGGAAAGGCCTAGCACTCCTTGCCTCCAGCTCTGATTCCACCCCCAGCACACTGGGATGTGGGGGGCACTTAGGACAAGGGAAGAGGGACCCCATCCCATCACCAGAGCTAAGCCAGCTCCGAAGGTGGTTTCAGAAATCCTGGATCCCGGAGACAACTGCAGTGGCGGGGGTGGGGGGGGTGGGGGGTGGGGTTCTTGCTGAGCCCCGGGGCGTCCCACCTCCCCCCCACCCCCCATCTCCTGGGAAGCAGCAGAAATAACAGGAATGGCTGAAACACACCACTGGGCAGCTTCCCGCCCAGCCCCTGGGGACACGGCCCACCCGCTTCGCGGCTGGCCGGGCAGGGGGCTGGAGGGCACCCGCCTTCCCACCCAGCCCAGCGCTGGAGGGGAGCCCCTCCTTCACTCCGCTGCCAGCGCCCACCACAGCCAGGCTCCCAGCACCCCGGGGCACATGTCACAGGCAGGGGTATCAGCCAGCCAACACCCAGCCCCTGGCACAGCTGAGCCCGCCCACCAGGCGTGGGAAAGTCAAGTGCATTCGGAAAGCGCCCAAGGGGCCATTTGTGCGAAGCCAGGCCTGCCGGGATCCCAAGGGGCTCACCCCAGCGCACAAAACGGCGCCCACACACACACACACACACACACACACACACACACACACACACACAGAAGCTCAGACGGGCGCGCACAAACCACACACACGCACACGCGCGCCCGCGCGCCCTCAGACAGGCCAGGCAAAGGCATCTGGGGCAGAGGTCACAGCCCTGCTTTGGGCATCCCAAATGGATATAAAAGGACATGCTGGTGGCAGACGTGGGGGACAGCCTTCTAAGCCTGGTCTTTGTCCTTTGAGGCTCCGTGATCCTCTGATGGGGACGGTGAGGTGAGTGCGGGGCCCTGACACCACGGAGGAAGAAGCCCCCCTCCGGCACCACCTCCAAGGACAGAACTCCCACACCCTCCTGCTCGGACCCTGAAATGTACCAGAGACGTGCCTGGGGGCACTGTTAGCCCTGGAAGCCCTCCCCCATTTGTAAAGCAAAAGCCGTTAAGAGAAGACTAGGGAATGGGAAGCCTGTCCTCCAAAGGACCCTGGGGAGTCAGGCTGTGGCTGTGATGCTGCTGGACTCGTCCCCCGGAGCTGCCCTCCATGAGGGGTGGAGACGCTGCAGGCCCCGACACTCCTCCCAAGTGTCCTTCTGTGCTGCTTAGAACCCTTTCCACCACCCCACCCAGGGCACCGGGTTCCGGAGCCACCTGCCCCAGCAGAGGCCGTGTGCCCGGTAGGTATCCAGACCCCTGGCCCCTCACTGATTGAGGAGCTGCATTCTGAATAAGCTGCCCCCCGCCCCAATTCACAAGCCCCCGTGAAGCACAGGCGCTGCCCCCCTGGGGTTACCAGGGGGGCAGCCTGGACAGGGACTTCCCAGCCGCCTGGGATCTGGGCTGCGCGCACGCACTTGGCCGGCTTGGCCGCATGCGACCGCAGGAAGCGCCGGGACAGGACAGCGGCCCAGCTCGGCCCCGCAAAAAGACCAAGGGCATTCTCCAGGGCCCAACGCTCCTCTTCCTTGCTGAAGGGTCTGCATCCTGGTGGCCACTGTGCCATCACCTGGCCTCCGACGTCCATCCCAAACCCAGGAACAGGGCGCTTTCGGGACAGCCCCCGAGCAGGCCCAGAGCAGGCTGGGGGGCAAGGACTCACTGAGGAACGATGCCCTGGGAGGGCCCACCCAGAGAAACCCCAACACCGGGAAACAAACCCACCACCGGCTGCCCCAGGCAGCTTCGCGGCCACTGAGGTCAGCCTGGGGACAGGCCCTGCAGCTTCTGGGCGAGGTGTCCCCTCCACCTGCCACCCCGCACTTCACCAACAGCTCTCCTTTTCGGGTTAGGATCCCAAGCGTTTCAAATGAATTGAGTGCAACCAACCTCCACGCTTACAACGATAAAATGCAAATTCTAAGAGGCGTAATGTGATTGTTTTCTGCGCTGAGAAGGCAGCACAGAGCACCCATCCATTCAGTGAAAGCTCCTGGCCTGACTCTCCCGAAGGCAAATGCAGGAACTGGGCACGTCAGCTCGACCCCATCAGCAGAGACGGGGGAAATTCACATGATCCGGAAGCTTCTCTCCCACCGCCCTCAGAAGCAGAGCCAGCCATGTCCCTGGGGCTCGGGGAGGACCCAGAACCCACGTTCCTTAGAACCGGCACCACCAAGGGCACCCCCTGCAGGAAGGGCTGGCCAGGCCCCAGACAAACCAGACAGCAACTCTGGCCTCACTGGGTGCTCCCTGCCCTGGCACCCAGGCCCCATCCCATGGCAGCGGCTTTGGAGTGCACGGGAGCCCAGGCCCCCCTTGCCATGGCTCTGCACATGCCACCTCCTCCCCCATAGGCAGCAGGTGGGGCGCTGACCCGCTGGTCCATGAGTGGACACTGTGGGCGCCAGGGCCTCCCTGGGCTGCTGCCTCTGCAGGGTCCGCAGCTCCGAGGGCACCAGCTGCCTGTGTTGAGGGGCTGGGGGCCACCTGCAGGTCCCAGAGGGGTTAGAGACGGCCAGACAGGGCCCGCGAGGGAAGGGGACCACCTCCGTTTGCACCCCTTCCGACCACCAGCCCCGAAGCCCATTTCTGCTGAGACCCCTTCAGAGAAGCATCAGGACCCACATCCCTGGGACCTCCCTAGACCCCACGCCTCCATCATACGGCTTAGCTGCCCCCGCCCTGTCCACCAGCACGTGGCCACAAGAGTGTTCTCCTCTCCTCTGGAAGAGTCAAAAAGATTCCAGAAGGTTCTGGAAAAAGACAGAGGGACTCATGGTGGGCCCTGGAAGGTGACCAGGTCCAGCACCCACAGGGGACGCTGGCTCCCGGCCACGGCGTGAGCTGCAGCTCTGAGCCCTGCACAGGAGGGCCAGACCAAGGTCCCCACCCTCCCAGCGTCAGGTACGACCCTGAAGAAAATATTGAAGCCAGGTGGGCCTGGGCATGGCTGCCCTGGGGACCCTGTCATGCCATGGGCACCCTGCTATGCCCAGGTGGCAGGCGGTAGCACCCGCTGGGGGATGACGAGGTGTCCTGGGTTTCAAGAGACCAAAGGCGGGGTTGGAGAAAGACTGAGCCTATTTCTGGCTCTTTCAGGCCTGTAGAGTCCAGCTTCCAGGGCAGGTGGGACCTGTCCTTTGCCCAGGTGTCCCCGTGTGTGGGGGAGCACACACGGGGGGGGGGTGGGGTGGGGGCGGGCACACTGAGGCCAGGCTGGTTGGGTGAGGGTCTCGGGAGGGCTGAGGCCTGAAGCGAGGGTACCATTTCTCTCACTCATTGGGCACCTGGGTGGGAGATGGACAGGATGGGCCTGGCCTTACCAAGAGAAGGTCACATTGGTGGTAGGCAAGGCCCTGGCACCGTGCTCTCCAGACCCCTGAGGATGAGCAGTGGCCGGCCCCTCCCAGGTGGGCAGGGAGGCCCTTGGCTGTGCCAGGCTCCAGATCAGGACCCGTGACCAGACGCCGTGTGAGGCTCCTGGGCAGCTCTGAACACCCTGACCACGACACCAATGGGGAGTGACCCAAGGTGGCCTCGAAGTTCAAGGAAGAAGATGGGCAGCAGGGAGGGCGGGAGGCGGCAGAGGAAGGGGAGGCAGGGCTCGGGGAGGGTGGACGCGGTGCTGGCAGAGCAGCTGGCCACCTCCCAGCTCAGCCGGCTGACAGACCCCAAGGCGCAGCCACAGACACTGCCCAGCAACAATGCCCGGGGCTGAGAGGTTGGTGGACCTGGGAGAGGGTGCAGCCTGAGGGTGTCTGGGGTCCTGCCGAGCCCCACGTCCCCCTCCGTGCAAGCTGCAGCCACTGTCCTACTTCCGGGAGCCCCTGGGGGTGGGGGGAGGAGAGCAGGTCACCTAGAGAGCTGGGGGTATTATGCTGAAACCCCCTCACTCCCCAAAACAAGCCTGTAGTTCACCACCGTGCTTTCTAAATCCACCCCGAACACCCAACTGCAGCCAACAGGGTAATTGGCTTAGAAAAGGGCCAGAGCAGGGGAGGGGTGGAAAGCAAGCTGTTTCCGGGACCCCCAGCTCCTTTCCGCTCCAGCAGCCGTGACAGCCCAGCCCCCACCAGGCCCGGGCGGCAGCCCTTTCTTCTCCCCACCTTGGAGGGAGATCAGCTTTCCCAGCACTCCCCCAGGCAGCGAGGAAGGTCTGGCCCCAGACGGCCATCCGTCCCGTCGGGGCGTCTGCAGCGGCGCCCGTCCCGTCGGGGCGTCTGCAGCGGCGCCCGTCCCGTCGGGGCGTCTGCAGCGCTGCCCGTCCCGTCGGGGCGTCTGCAGCGACGCCCGTCCCGTCTGGGCGTCTGCAGCGCCGCCCGTCCCGTCGGGGCGTCTGCAGCGGCGCCCGTCCCGTCGGGGCGTCTGCAGCGGCGCCCTGTCTGACGCAGCAGCTTTGTGCTCGTGGTCCCAGGGCCTGCGGGACCCGACCCAGGACCCTGGCCCAGGTGCAGGGTTGACGGCTGCTCTCCTCCCACGATGGGGCAGGCGCCACTCACCCACCCCTGCTATGGCCCCGCCAGCCTGCCTGGGCCCCTGGACCCTTCTCAACACCAGCTCCGAGCGCCACCCCCTTCACCAGCTGGAGGCAGCGCAAGTGAGCCCTCCTGCCACCCGAGGTGGGGTCCTGCCCCTCGCCTTCTAAAGGTCTAAGTGGGGAGTTTAAGGGTCAGGGTGAGTCCACCCACCCGCTGGGGGTCTCAGTCAGGCTTTTGAACAAGTTGAGTCCCAGCTCCCGGGCCTCCCTCCCAGGGTGCTGGGATGAAGATGCCCAGGGCTCCAGAAAGGGACAAGCAGGGATCAGGGTGGGCTGAGCCCCTGACCAGCTTGAGTCAGAGACTGGCACCGCCTTCGCTGTGACTGAAAGGTGATGGGATTCAGGCAGGGTCACTCCTTACAGGAAGCCAGTGCCCCCCGATCCTTGGGGACGGGAGCAGCTAAGGGTCCAGACGCGAAAGCCAAGCGGCCTCCGTCCCACGCCCCCCAACGGGCCCTGCACGGGGAGCACCAAGGCCAGCACCTCGAAGGCAGAGGTGGTTCCTTTCCCAGGTGCCCCCGCTGGTCCGGAAAGAGGCCTCCCCAATGGACCTCTGTGGGGCCCCTCAGACCAGCCTCACAGGCGCAGGGAGTTGGGTCCCACGCCTGCCTCTTGGGGAGCAGACCAAGGACACAATTCCCCATCTGTGGACCCCTCCCCTCCCTAGCCCCAGGGCCGGGTTATTTAGGGATCCCCCAGGCCAGGAACATCATAGGAACAAATCCCCAGGCAGGGGTGGCTGCACTTTGAACAGAAGCGGCACCATCTGCCCAGTGAATCGCGTTAATTACACGAAATCTACACAAGTTTTGCTTCCTCCAGAAACACTGCTTTTCCTCTTTTAATATCCAGCCTCCGCTTCCCCAGCCCCCCGCCCCACAACCTCGCTGCAATTAGAGCACAGCTGCAGCCCAAACCCCAAAGACAATGCCCAAGCGTGCGGCATGAGCTGCTGCAAAGGCCCCGTGCCCCGCGGCCTGGCGCGACCCGGCCCTCAGTAAGCAAAGAAGTCGGGGAAGATGGTGTCTACCTCCTCCCGCAGGGCCGAGCTGGGGCAGCTCACGTCTGAGCTCCATGGCTCCAGGGGCCCGTCGGGGGGGTCCTGGGAGCCGGGCTCATGGTCGCCCAGGAAGCTGGGCTCTGCCCTGTCCAGCACGCTGCTCCTGGCGGGGACCCGAAAAGGGGCGCTGCTGCCTCTGCCCTCCAGGGACCCTGGAAGCAGACGGGACGTGTCAGCAGAACAGGCAGGTACCCCAGGGCACGCAGAGTGGACTCAGTGTGCAGAAGGGGGCCCCCCTCTGCCCATCTGTCCCACCCAACCAGGAAGCCCTCTGCTCATCCTTGAGGTGAGAACAGAGGACCCCTGACCAGGTGGGTGGGCCCACTCCTGCCGGCCCTGCTTGAGACGCAGAACCAGGAAGGGGCTCCCCCACCCCATGAAGCCAAATCCTGCAGAGACGGGACTCATCGCACGTCCAGACGCCTCTGTGGGGACGAGGTCTCAGGAGAAGGCTCTGAAACTGACTCGCAGCCACACACACGCAACCCCGTGTTGCCGTGCACTCGAGCGCACAGATAACTCCCCACACACCGCTTGTCGTTCCCACCGGTGGTCCCCAAAACCACCAGCAGAGAAGAAAACGGGAGCTCAGAGACAGACGCTGAGATCTTAGTGTCACACAGCAAGCTGGACCCCATCCCATCTCCCCAACAGCCCCAGCTGCCCGCCCAGCCCGCAACAGGACCAACCCAGACCCCAAAGCCTGTCCCAGGTTAGGGGAGGAGGTGGCCCGGGCCGAGCACCCCCCACTCACCCAGCCACCAGTCAGGACTAGCCGTCAGCAGAAAGGACGACCCGTCTTCGACGTCATACCCCGACACAGACCTGGACGCAACAAGGACACCCTCACCCTGAGTCACCCCAGCTGGACCCCAGGCCTTGCACCTCGAGAGAAGAGTGTGGGCCCTGAAAGGCAGCTGTGGGTTCAGAGACAACGGGGTGCGCCCTCCCAGCCGGACCCTGAGCCCACCCTCCTGCCTGCCCGAGCCAGCCCAGCCCGCTGCTGCTTCCTCTCCAGCCCCAGCAGCTCCCAGCCCACGCCCCAGCTGGTAGAGCTCGCAAAACACAAACTCACTTACTGTCAACCAAAACAGATGACCATTAAGGAAACAACAGCGTTTCCAGAAACACGTTAGAAAGCCACATACGTGGCAGGGTCTAGCTGCTCCAGGACCAGGCCAGCGGCCTGGGCCTTCCAGGCAGACACCGAGGATGTGAGGGGCAGAAACTTCCCGGGCAGGGGGTCCAGGCAGAGCTCGGGCAGGGCTGGGAGGAGGCATGTAGCAGGTCACGCACACACCACTGGGACACCCACCTGGCATCCAGCGTTATGGCCTTGTCAGTCCCTTGACCTGGGGATCCAGCCCGGCCCAGGCAGCTCTGAGACTCTTCGCTCACCAGCGGGGAGGGTGGCTGCCGCGACCACAGCATGGGCGGCCTCAGGGCCCTGGAGGGACTCAGGCCTGGAGACCGGAGGACCAGGCTGGGCGGCTCTGTGGGGGAAGTGAGGCGTGGGTCAGCCTTCCCCACCTGGAGAGCAGCCCTCCCCGGAAGACCTGAGTCCCGGCCCACTGTGTCCTGCATAAAGAACCCGTGAATTTCAAGAGCAAAAAACCAGCAAGTAACCAGGAGCAGATAGATGGCCAGAGGTGAGGCACCTGACATCTGGGGCCAGGGAGGCTTCCTGGTGGAGATGCCAACTCGGCCTCAGGGTCAACCATGGGGGACTCGGACCTGGGGACCCTCACGCTTCCACCTCTTCCTCCATCTCCGTGATTCCTGACCAAGGACTTCACCCTCAGACCACCGTGCTGTGTGATCCCTGCACCCTCACACCCTGAGCTTGAGTCCCGACCTTCTTTGGGAGGCCCAGCTCTGCTGCTGGCCCTGGTGACAGCAAGACCCCCTCCCCGCCTTGAGGAACACACCAGGGGAGGGGGAAGGCACAGTCTCGCCTCCCGTGGCACTCGCAGACTGGCAGCCGTGGTCCAAGCAGTGACCAACCGCCATGGCAGGCATCCAGCATGAGGGAAGTGCAGTCATCACACTGCCCTGGGGGCCTCGTCGGAGGCGGCACGACGGGAGGACAAGGGCCCGCTCACACTCACCAGGCAGGGCCGGCGGCCCACCCAGCACTGCGGCCGCCCCCACCGGGGCCTTACCGTCGTCCACATCCGCAGCTGCACGGCTCGGGGAAGCCTGCTGCCTGAAGCACGCAAAGACAGAAGAAGAAACCTCTGAACAGTCCGCACACACCATGCCCGGGAGTCCCCTGGCCCCACTGGGACACTAACATGGTCAGGCTGGACGTTCCCACGCCGGGGTCCGGGGCACCTGCTGGGGTCTGACTCGCCAGGGCCACCTGCAAAACATCCTTCTGCCACGTGTGCCACGTCTCCTTTGAAGAAGCAAGAACCAAAAACGGAAATAGACACAAAAACGCAACAGAGACCATCAACCAGAAAACCCACAAAAAAAGCAGGCTGTGGTCCCTCATTGGCCACCCTGCCTAGGGCCCCAGAGGTCCTCCCTGAGTGCAGACCGTGTCCTCAAGACTGGGGGGTGGGGGCGGGAGGGAGGCTGAAGGCCATGCCCGCCCGGGGACCTACAGCAATGGGCCTTTTACCCATACCAGCTTTGGCACCGTGGGCAAAAGTACAAGGAACATAAATGGAGAACACGGCTTGTCCCCGGGGCTCCCGCAGGAGGTGCTGCGCACAAACGGAGGCGTGTCTGCAGAAACGCAGCAGCCCTGGCAGTGCGAGGCGGAGGGCAGAGAGAAGCCAGGCAGCTGGGTGGTCAGAGCTGCCCGGGGCATAGGGGGGGATGCCCACGGCTCCTTCCCAGAGGGCTGACAGGGCTGCCGCAGGGCAACTCACAGCGTGCTTCTCCCAGCCGGGCACCAGGGCGCTGGCAAGCCGGAGGAACTGCACCGACATCTCCAGGACTGAAGCCATGTCCTCCCGCCGGCCGTCGAACTGGGGCAGCAGGGCCCGCAGGCGCTCACAGCTCAAGGAGATCCGCTTCCTGCCTCCAGGGAAGTGACCACCGACCATGGGGCAGTCTGGCCTTGACCCGGAAAAAGCACCGCAGCCACCAGAGCCCCCTGAGCCCTTTAGGGATCGTGTCAGCACACACACTGGCCCAGGGCCCTGGACCCCAAGCTGCAGGCTATCCAGGTATTTGCCGCGGGTTGCAGGCAAGCCTGCACCGTCACTGCCTGGGGGTGTCGGTGGCACGTGCACAACCTCGAGGTGCCCAGGACTTCAGGTCAAAGAAAGGGCTGCAACGGTGGCCCTTGGGACCCCCGCCCCCAAAAACGTGTGTTATATTCACCTCGGGGATGTACTAAGCATTCCCTTACCTGACAGACGGCACGAGCCTGTCCCAGCCACCTGAAACCAGCTCGCGGGCACAAACCTGACCTCCTCTGACCCCCAACCCCACTGCGCGGCCCCCACCTGCGCTGCCTCTCGCTGAGCACGTTCCGTGGGAGGTAGGAGACTGGACCCTTGGCCACCGCAGGGGCCTTGGCCTGGCCTGAGCCGTGGCAGAGATCCTCGCAGCGTAACTGGGTCCCAAACAGGAAAGGACCGCTGCTGAAAAAAGCCAAGAGCGCCGGGCTCTGTGATCCCAGAAAACGCCCCCGGAGCCCCGAGGCGGTGATGGACATCTTGGGAGGTGGGCACAGGACAAGGCCTGGGTCGCCCAGGAACACGGCCCCGGGCCCTACCTCTTGGCACCGCTCCCTCTTTCCCCCAAAGGGCCGGGGGTCGGGGTTCTGCCCCAGGCGGGCCAAGCTGGGTGGGGACGGGGATTCGGTGCATTTGAATTGGATAGAAGCGCCAGATCTGGACACCCCGAGCACCCCCAAGCAGGGGCGTTCCAGCTGACCCCCTCCGGCAACCCCCCCCAATTCTCACCTGCACCCCTCGGAGCCGGGGGCTCCGGGAAGCCCAGCGTCTGACGCAAGAGCCCTGAACGCCATAGGCACGCAGCTGGAGCTAGTGGAGAGGCCAGCAACGCGCCCGGGCCGCCACGTGCGCCCCGCCCCCGCGCAGGCCGTCCTGCAGCCCCTCCCCCTCACGTGCACTCGGCCCACCCCCACGTGCTTCCCGCCCAGGCAGCACCTGGCCCGCCCCCACGCGCGCCCTGCCCCCACGCGCCCCGCCTCCCTCACATGCGCTCTGCCCCGCCCCACGCCCGCGTGCAGTGAAGCTCCGCTCGCCGAGAAGTTGCCAGAAAGAAGCGGCGGCTGGGGTAGGTGGTCAGAGTAGGTGGGCTTCTTCCACCCCTTCCGGGTGGTCGGCGCAGCTCCCGCTCAGTGGGGTCTCCCCTCACCTACCCACCGCGGGCGCCCCCGGGTGCCAGCCCCGAGCTGGGCGCTACCCTCAAGGGTCTCACGACTGCGGGGGCCACGTAGACTACGAATCTGTGGAGGGAGGGGCAGGAGGGTGTCCTCAGGGCGAGGTGGTTTTCGGGAGCGAGCTGGGCTGCGTCCCAAGCAGGAAAGAACGCGAGCCCAGGCGGTTCCCTGGGCTGGCACGTGGGGGGGGTGGGCAGGTAGGGTCCCCTGTGTGGCAGGAGGAGTTGGACTTAGCTGAGAGCAGAGGGGCCGGGCAGCTACAGGTGTGGGAGGAGAAGGTTTCAGGATCAGTGTGGCCCGTGGGGGACGTTGAGGCCCAGGTAGGGGAGCTAAGATGGGAGCGGGGAGGCTGGTCAGCCAAGATCTATGGGACTCCGGCTGGTTAAGGATGGGCAGAGGGGCCCCACCTGCCCCTGAGGGCCTGCAGGTCCAAGGTTCACTTGTGCCCGTCCCCCAGATGGCATCCTCTTGCAGGGGAAGCTCTGCCTAAGCCAGTGCCACCGCCCACTCAGGAGCCAGGAGGCATGCAGGCGCCTCCCAGCCTTGTCTCCGATCCCACGCACCCTCTCTGTGCCTTCCCTAGCACCCGGGCTTGCCTGAAGGCTGGCTGGCCTTCCTGCCTCTCCCACCCCTGGCGCCTGCCTGCCCCAGGCCCGGACCTTCATTCTCGGGGCTGAGCCCTGGCTCTGCCCTCACACAGGCCTTCGCTCCTGCTCTCCCTCCCCGCCCCCCACCTCCAGATGCAGATTCACTCCACGAAGCCCCCGTCTCCAGCAGCTTCTGGGCACCTCACTCTGCCCGCTTTTAGTGCACAGTGTGAGTGGTTCCAGGTCTGTGCACACCTCGCCGGGTCTCCAGGGGCCGTCCCAGTGCTGGACATGAAGCCCACCGGGGCTTTGTTGGAAGAGTGATGGAAGGAAGGGAGGGAGGAAGGGGAAAGTGGAGACTGGTCCTTTTTCAGGGAGGTGGACCTTTAAGGGGATGGGAGGGTACTAAAGCTCTATTTCAGTCAGGAGGACTTCAGAGCAGTGCTGTGGGCTGCTGTGGGCGTGGGGGGCAGTTGCTGGGCGAGTTCACAGGGAAGCGAGGCAAGAGGGAGCTGGGGCCGGCGTCACTGCGGTGGTCAAAGTGCGCCCCAGGTGCTGGGCTTGGGACGAACTAGGTGACAGAGCAGAGCCCCTGCCCCCGGGGAAGCAGGAAACCTGTCTCCAACCGAGGAGGGGCTCAGGGCTGCAGGTGGGCGTCCTGGGGTGGGGCTTTGGGCGGCGGGAGCACCCAGAGATGGGCGAAGTGCAGCCGTGGGAGGTCCTGCCACTTGAGGGCCTGGGCCCACGCCTCCACTCTGCTCAGCTGAGTCCTGAAGGTGGCATGGGGGAGGGGCCGGCCAGCCCAGGCTGGGGCCGCAGGTCAGATGCTGGGGGACTGGCGGGGGCGGTAACATGTTGCACGTGGACTCAGGCCATGCAGGAGAGGCGGCAGAACCCCAGGAGGCCGGGCCTGGGATAAAGGGAGGGCTGGGCAGGGGACAGAAGTCGCCTCGCGATCGAGGGTGATGCTGTGAGGATGGGTGGGCCGGAAATCAGGTTGGGGAACCAGGAGGCCAGGGCCCATGTGCTAGGCCCGCACTCCCGACAGAAGGGGGCGCTCCAGGGCCTCTGCTGTCCAGTCCTGCGCAGCCCACAGCCTGCCTTCTGTGTTGAGTCCAGGGAAGGCTGGGGATGGCCGGTTCTGCCAGCAGGTACGGCCCGGCATTTACGGGAGGTGCGAGAAGCCCGGCTCCTTGCCCTGGGAGGGTCCCCAGTGCCCAAGAGAGGGCAGTGCCAGGGCAGACCCCGCAGAGCATGTTGGCCCGGGTGTCCAGGGGCACAGTGGGGGGCTTTGGTGGAGAGATCCCATCTGCCGGGCTGCCTTGCTGGAGCAGGTGGGCTGGAAGCCAGGGCCTGGGGCTCTCTCCCCTTCCTGCTCCTGGCTGGGGAGGGATGGACACGCCATTGTTCTGGGGCTTGGCTCCTACTTGGTAGAGAGGGGCCAAGTTTTGGTTTCCCTGAAGCTCTCAGGAATGTTACCGGGCTTGCCAGAGTTTCCCGTCGCTGACAGCATGCCAGTCATCTCGTTGACCAGCCAGAGGGCACCTCCAAGGGGCCCACAAGATGGACACACCCTGGCAGGAGTCCTGGGGGAGGGCAGAGACCTGCTGGGGGCCAGGGGTGGGTGGCACTCTTGCAGCAGCATCCTCCTCTCAGGAGGAAGTAGGGAAAGTGCCCAAGAGGTAAGACTGAGGATGAGCCTGGGGACAGGCTGCACTCCTTCTGGGGACTTGGGGGCAAGCCATGCCTTTGCCAAGTTCACACACACGCGCGCGCGCACACACACACGCGTACACACACGCGCGCGCGCGCACGCACACACACAGTATCTGTTCAGCTTGCTGTTTTCTGGAAGTAAACAGGGATGGGACTTGAGACTCCTGCAGATGTCAGGACCACGAAGTACATGCCATGCACCCTCCAAATCAGCTGGCCCAGCTCCGCCCTGACAGCCCCTGCACTGACCACCCCGCTGTGGGTGGCTGGGTTGGTGCCCCAGGCCGTGAGGTGAGATGAGCTGCGCGGGTGATGCTGGCTTAGCTCCCCCACCCCCGCCTGACGCCGCAGTCCCTCGCCGTTCTTTGGGAGACGCCTCCCTTCCCTGTCTATTCCTCTGTGTTTCCGCCACGCTTATGGTTCAGTGAGGGTCAGGCCAGCACTGGGGACAGAATAGAGGGTTCTACCTGCGGGGGCGGGGAGCAGCTGAGCCAGGGTGGCAGTGTGAGCGTGTGGGGCCCTCCAGCGGATCCCCCCGCTTCCTGGATGCCTTCCTTTGGGTCGTGGGGTTGCAGCAGGCTGCGGGCCCTCCTCTGCCTGTTTGCCAGGTGCTCCGTGTGGGGCTGCGGCGAGAGCAGAGCAGGGCGGCCGCGCGCCGCAGAGGTGCCGGCGACGGCAGGTGGCAGCGTGCAATCACTCCTGCCTCCAGGGGTCCGACCTCCCTTCCTTCTCCGGGCCCAGCGGCCTCCCAGGTGTGCCGCGAGGACGGAGAGACGGGGTCTGGGTGCAGGCCTCTGCAGGAGTGACAGGTGCCGTGGGGGGATGGGGGTGGGGCAGGTGCTGATCGGCCGCCCCTCCCAGCGGCTCAGAGCGAGGGCAGGATCGAGCAGCGCAGGCGCCATCGCCGATGCTCGCGCTTTAAACAGGAAGCGCCCAGAGGCCCCCAGCCCTCTCGGAGCCCCTCCCACCATGCACCCCTGCCCCTGGGGGCGCTCTTAGGGTTTTCTAGCCTTTAAAGAGCCTCTGTCCGGTTTCCCGGGATTACGGGGGCGCCGAGCGTCGCGATGGAGACGGGTCCCCGGGGTGGGATGCGGGCGGTCCCCCACACCGTCCCCAGCCTGGTTCCCGACGCGGCCGGCAGGGGCCGCTCCAGCACAGGCGCCGGA
Source organism: Leucopleurus acutus (assembly GCF_964270905.1). NCBI lineage: Eukaryota > Metazoa > Chordata > Mammalia > Artiodactyla > Delphinidae > Leucopleurus > Leucopleurus acutus. The sequence goes on along the minus strand of NC_139150.1, from coordinate 1,902,505 downwards.
ACCGACCCTGGAACAGGCTCTTTTTTCCCACCCCCACCGTAACCAGAGAAAAGTGTTTCAGGGCAAAGCGGGGGAAGAAGTCGCCAATCGCTCCCGACTCGTTTGCTCCTCGGCTCCGAGTCGCAGCCGCCGCCAGCCCAATGCCGCTCCCGGACGGGGCGCACAGCCCGGGGGGTGTTTACAGTGGGGCGCGCGGCGGGGGCCACACCAACCGGACCTTCGTGTTCGACGACGGCCGATGCGCCGCCAGGTACGGTCTGCAGTGCCCTCCCCCACGTGGAGGGACCCCGGACGGGGCTCGTGCCACCCCAGGGCCCCTCATCCTCAAATCCCCACTTCCCAGGACTACCTGCTCCCCAGGACCCTGGAGCGTGGGGAGCGTGGGGAACAGGGGTGCCCTTCAGGACCCGGTCGCAGTGAGGCGAGCCCTTACTCAGATGACCAGCAGGTGGCCAGAGTGTGGCCATTCTTACCTGCGGGGCTGTGAGCATTTCCCAGGCACCACGAGGCGCAGACCCTGCGGTCAGGAAGCTGGAGTGCCTCGCATGCCAGAGGGGCCAGGTGCTGTGCTGGCCTCCCAGCCCCCTCTCTGGTCAAGCCTGGGGGAGGAGCCAGTGGGGGTGGCAGCGCTGTACCCAGCGAGGCACAGGGGCCAGGTTTCCCCAGGTAGAAGTGGGTTTTCAAGGGCAGCTCCTCCTAAGAGCCTTGTTTGGGGTGTGGGGTGCAGGTGGGCTGTCAGATGAAGGGCAGGAGTCCTGGGTTCTAGTCGCTTGGTGATTTTCGGCTGGTCACTTGTCTTTCAGGGTCTCTCCTTATTCATCTGTGTGAGGAGAGAATTAACTAACAGGGGCTTCCAGGTGGCCTGGGAGCCGACCTTCCCTGTGCAGTGTCCCACGATGCCACGAAGCTCCTGCCTGTCCAGGTGACTGGCACAGAGGGCACCGTGCCAGTAGGCGTCCCAGAAAGGTTAGAGCGGTGACAATCCCGACGGGGGTTTGCCCCAGGGCCCTGTCCTAGGGCGCCCTCCCCACCCCACCAGCCCCAGAGGACAGGCACACACGTCTGCCCCTCACCCTGCGCCAGGAGCCAGACTCCAGGTCACCCACAGCCGCTGCCCTGTGTGTGACCTTCCCTGGCTGGGCAGAACCTTGGACTCTGGGTCCCGCTCGGTCAGCTGTTCTAAGGCCGGAGAAGGGGTGGATGCTGGGGTTCAAGGCCAGGTGCTCCGGCTGTTTCCCTGTGGGACTTGGCTTCCCAGCTTGCCAAGTGAGTGGTGGAGCGAATGGTCTTTAAGGGCCGTTCCTGGTGAGGGACCAGGACCGGAAGGGGAAGCTTCCAGCCACACGTCAAGGGTCAGGGTGGTCCCTTTGCAGGGACAGCGCAGGCCTGGCACCCGTGGGGTCCTGGGGGCACAGATTTGGGTGAGAGGCAGGGGCCCTGAGAGCAGGCTGTGCAGGTGGCATCCTTGGGAAGTGGAGTTCACCCCGTGAGGTGGGCACAGCCTGGACCTCCCTCGGGCTGCCCTGAGGGATCAACCAGGTGGCGTCTGTCAGGCATAGAATAAGTGACCAGAGAGGGGTCTTGTGATGTGGTCCGGATGCCCCTCTGTCCATCTCCCTGCTCGGACAGGTGTCACCCATCTTTCTGACGACCTGTGTCCAGTTCCCCTGCCCTACTTGACTGCCTGCTGCAGGCGAGGTAGGGGCTCGGTCCCCCAGACGGCTCCGTGTCCGCAGGGACAGCGCTCCTCTCCCCTGGTTGGAGCTGACCTCTGACCCTGCAGTGATTTGTCGTCATGCTTCAGACACGTGTGGAGTGGCTGCCCGGGCCAAGGGTGTGTCAGGCAGGCTGGGTAGGGACCCCACCCCCTGCCCAGAGCAGGGGAGACTGGCGGAGAGGGAGACCTGGCTGAGGTGGGGTGGGGCAGCGGGCAGGGGAGACTGGCTGAGAGGGGAGCCTGGCTGAGGTGGGGTGGGGCAGCGGGCAGGGGAGACTGGCTGAGAGGGGAGACCTGGCGGGGGTGGGGTGGGGCAGCGGAGGCCAAGGCTGGCAGCTCGGGGGGGCGGGCTTTAGCTTGGAGAGGGAAGACCCCGTGTAGGTGTGTGAGGATCCAGGTTGGTGGAGCTCGAGGGGTGGATTCCCGCACCAGGCTTCACAGCAGGGTCAGCCCTGGAAACCAGAGTGCTAGCTTTGCGCCTTCCCACTGGAACCTCCTGGTCCCCCAACAGCCCTGCCTGCCCAGGGCCAGCCTGGGACCCTCTGGGTCCCAAGGGTGGAAGGCGCAGATCTAGGGCTGGCATCCCGCCAGGGTGCATGTCTGGCTGGAGGTCACGGCCAGCCCTCCCGCCCTCCCAGCCCATATTAGGGAGCGGTGCCTGCGGGGCAGCAGGAAGTGGCCCAGGGTCCGTGGGAAAAGGTTCCCAAGGCCCGAGGTACAGGCCAGTCTTGTCCGGCAGGAGGGACAGCTTCCTGGTCTGGGGGCCAGAGGGAACTTGGGGGTCGCCTTCGGCCCGGGGTGGCTGCGGCCACAGCTCGGGAGGACGGAGGTGAGTCAGCAGGGGATGGGGTGGGGCACCCGCTTGGAGCTCGGCTTGTGTCCAGCGCGGGTCCGTGGGTGTCATCTGTGTGCTCGTGCGGGCTCCGTCCGCCGTTCCCACGGGCGTCCCAGCCTGTCCGTGTGTCTGACTAACCCCGAGTTACCTGGCACGACCCTGCTTCGGCAGGAGTCATGCTCTGTTAGAGGGTTTCGTGACTGAATCATGAACTCTGCCCTGAGGCTTCTCCTTCCATCCCCGAGGATGCGGGGATTTGCAGGCTGTGCCCGGGTGTGTGGAGCCCCTGGGTGGAGCCCCGAGATGGGTGCTGGCCCAGGGGCAGCGCCTGATGACACGGGTGGTTTTAAAGGAGTCGTGGGAACTCTGTGGGCTGTGTGTGCGGATGGGCCACCCACGTTCACCAAAACCTCTTCCTCCTACCGTGCCCGGGGATGGGAGGCCTGGCCCGTAGCCGAGGCCCGTACTAGACGCTGGCAAGTTTAAACCGTTTGCAGAGGACGAAGCAGGGTCAGTAGGCCAGCTCCGGGCTGGGGTTCCTGGAAAGGCCTTTCCCAAGAGGTCTGCTCTGCGATTTAGACTTCCCACAGGGGGCGTGTTCAGGGGTCCCTTGTGCAGTCTCTCTGGCTGTGGCCAGCTTGTCCTGCATGGGGCAGTGAGCCCTGGAGGCCACCCTGCAGTGCCAGCCTCGCGGGCCTGGGATGCTGCCCTGCATGTCGACGATGACGTGACCAGAAACCCCCCTGCTGCCCATAGGTCAGCCTCCCGCCCCAGGGGAGGCCCCACGTGAGCCTTCAGCCATCTTCACAGAGACCCTGGCTGCTGGGCCAGAGGTTGCTGCTGGACACCTCTCGGCAAGTGTCTGATCTTGGGAAGAGCTCAGAGTCTTAAATCAGGGACGGAGGCCCCGGGTGCCAGGCGAGTGCGGAATTTCACCCCATCTGGCAGACATGGGGACCCCCAGGGTGTTGGGAGAGGTGACCCTGGAGGTACTGGCAGATGTCACAGGACAAAGGACAGGGAGGCCAGCCGGGGAGCTGGATTTTCCGGGACTTGAGGCTCTAAGGAGAGGGACCTGCCGGGTGTGAGGCCAGCCCTTGGAGCCTGGTGGCTGAGCAGGGACACGGTGGTGCCCCAGTCCCACGGCCGTGGGGGTGGGGCACACAGGGCAGCCTTCCACCTCAGCCCCCCGCAGCTCGGCCTAGGCCTCCCCCGGCACCTCCCAGTGGCCTCCACGCACCCAGCCAGGGGGCGGGCACCCAGGGGGTGAGTGCTGGGTCTGCCATCTGGACGTGGCTCGCTGCCCGGCACCGAGGGCCCCGGGCACGCTACGTCCCCCGCGGGGGCGTGCGGCATGGGCTCTCCCCAGAGGTATTTCCAAGCCCAGGTGGGCGGCCGGTAGGGTGGGAACTGCGATCCCCGTGGCTTCTGCCTCCCCTGTGTCCGGGGGCGAGCCCACGGCTTGGGGAAGGCCAGGGGTGGGGATGGCGCCCCCGTGGCCACGCCCAAGGCCCCGTGGCCACACGGCTACCAGGCTCCTCCTCGCTGTCCTCTGGGCTGGCTTCGCGCCGGGGGTAGCGGCTATGAAGTGGCTGTTTCGATAGCTCTCCAGCTTGAATTTGGCTCGACGACGACGTGTTCTGAGCTTCCGCTCTGGGATCTGATGCAGCTCGGAGACGGCAGGGAGCAGCCGTCCACGGCGTTGACTCAAAGGCTCCTCCCCTAGGGAGAGGGTGGTCCTTCCCCAGACGTGCACCCCCGCCAGCTCTAGGCAGCTTGAGCAGCTTGTCTTTTTTATTATGGTGGGTGTCGCGGTCAGCAGAGGGATTCGGCGGTTTTCTGCTTCCGCGGGCACCCAGCCCAGCGCTCGACTGACGGCTCCCCGACCCTGGTGGTGCTGTGACGTCTGCAGGACGCAGGCGCGCACACAGGTCCATGCGTACCCACGCATGTGCACACGTGCGCACATCCCCCATCCCTCTGTCAGTCATAGGTCTCCAGTTTCCTTGGAAATTTTGAACCGAGTGTGAGCTACTGAAGAATGCGTCTGAGGAGAGGGAGCATGTCTTTGAGCCCGAGGGGGTGTCCCTCAGTCCTACTCCGGGTTGGCTTGAGCATTGCAAGCAGTCTGGACGCCTTTATAAAGGAGCCTTGGGGGGAGAAGGGACATTTCCCCAGGATGTCATGTGCCCTTCTTCCCCAGAGACCGGCCCGTGGCTGGGCCCAGGACAAGGGCTGGGGCTGCGGCTGCAGCCTGGTGATGCGTGGGGAGAGGAAGGTCGTCCTGGCGCTTCTCACGTCCAGTAACTCAAGCCTTGCTCAGTACGTCTGCTGGTGTAGCAGCAAGGTTGAGGCACAGCCCTTAGCTCACCGTTCGCCACCCCCATGCCCGCCGAGCTGTCACTGTGCGGTGGGGACATCCTGCACACCTGGTATGAGCCAGGCAGCTAGAGAAAGCCCCGTCTCACTGGGCTCCTCTCCGAGCAGGTTGTTTCGTTTTTAACCTAAACGGGATCCTTTGAGAGGGCTGCTCTTTTGTAGAGACGTGTCCACTCGGGTCACTGGGACCTGCGTGTTCACAGCGCAGCATGTCCTGCGTAGCGGACGTCCGGGCCGTCTGCAGGGTCATCATGAAGCTAGGGTCTGTGCCCACTGTCCTAGGCACAGAGGAGGGTGTCCCAGCTGGAGTCTCGGGGTCAGAGAGTCCCCCCCCGCCATCATGGTACTTGCTGGGCTGTCTCTCTAGTGGCCGGGGAGGCAGCAGGTCCTTCACGTGTGTGTCAGTTGACTTTTTTGTTTTGTTTTCTCTTCTTTGAGCTGCTGTTCGTTCGTCCTTTGCCTCCTTCTGCCTGTCTGTCTTTCCTGCGTGACTTGCAGGCATCCTTGCACCGACCTGATTTCTCTCACTGTTCTTCCCTTTCATCAGCGTGTCTTTAAACAAAAGCGTCTTGTTCCCACGTGGAAGCATTGATACGTCTGTCCTGCTGAACAAGAAGCTTCTGGACCCCACGCATCTTTGCCCTGCGTTCTCTTCCAGGCTCCTCCTTGTTTGGGGGCTGTGAGCTGGGGTCTTTCTTTAGCTGACAGAAGGCCCGCGGCCGGATGGCGTAGCCACTGAGAGTACCTGAGCTCCGGCACTGGCCCTGCCCAGGTAGCTGAGTTACTTCAGTTCTGTGGCGTCTGTTTCCCCGTCAGCAAACTGGGGGGACGCCATTCCCACCACACAGGATGTTGTGAGCATCCCGTGAGAGGCCCTGAGGATGGGTTGGGCTGCTCTCATTCCAACAGCAGCACTGGATTACTGATGTCCCTCCCGAGGCCCCCTTTCTCTCCTGAATTCCCTTGCTCTGTGTTCTCTCTCATACCAAGCCCTAGAGATCCCGTTGCTGGAGCTGTAAATTAGCCCTGACAGCTGGCAAGGCCCGTCCCTTCTCTGTTTTCTCTTACACCTGTGCTGGCAGGTCTTGCATATTTATCCTTCAGCGGGAATCTCGGAAACAGGTTCTGAGAAGATGCGTGTGTGCATTGGCGGGAGCTCATCCGCTTTGCCTCTTCCCCTGGAGGAGGGTTGCTGAGCTCTGGGAGCACGACCCCCTCCTGCCGTCGGTGAGAGCGCCGGAGAGCGGTGGGCCGTTGCTCTGAGTGGTCCTGGAGGCCGGTGGCAAGTGGGGCCCCGGTTCCTGAGTTTGCACGGCTGCCGTGAGCAGGCCCTCCCTCCCGTGATGCTGCCTTGTCGCTCCTGCCTTGGGTGTGTGTGACCGTGTTAGATGCTCTCATTTGTTCTAATAGGTTTCAACTGATTTTCTTGGGTTTTCTTGGCAAACGGTGATGCCTGCTGCAGACAATGAGAGCCCCATCTCTTCCTTCTCTTACTCTTTGCTTCATCTCAGTGGGAGCCGAGGACGCCCATCGTGGTGGGCAGACTCTTGTGTTTCCAACTGGAGCGGGAATGCCACCAGGATTCCACCATTGCCTGGATTTTTTTTGGTTGTTGTTAATCAAATTAGGAACGTCTCCCCCTATATCTAATGTATTCATCGGTTTGGGGGTCTTAAATCTTTGTTCTGTATCTACTCATAAGATCATATGGATTTTCTCCTTTAATTTCTTTTTTTTAAATAACTTTATTTATTTATTTTTGGCTGCACTGGGTCTTCGTTGCTGTGCGTGGGCTTTCTCTAGCTGCGGCGAGCGGGGGCTACTCTTTGTTGCGGTGCGCGGGCTTCTCGTTGTGGTGGCTTCTCTTGTTGCGGAACATGGGCTTTAGGCACACGGGCTTAGTTGCTCCGCGGCACGTGGGATCTTCCCGGACCAGGGATCGAACCCGTGTCCCCTGCATTGGCAGGCGGATCCTTAACCACTGCGCCACCAGGGAAGCCCTCCTTTAGTTTCTTTGCATGGTGAAGTATATTGCACTCTTTTTCAGATAAATCCTATCTGGTATTGCTGGTGCGGTGTCGTTATGCACTACTGCGTTCCATTTAGTAACAGTTTCCGTAGGATTTTTGCCCCTAGAGTATTAAGGGAGATTGTCTCATGTATACATTGGCGTTGTCTGCACCTGACTTGGGTGATGGGATTAGGAGAATAAGCGAAGTCGCTTCTGTTTCTGGGCTTTGGAATGGTTTGACTGAGGTGGCGGAACTTGTGCGACTACTGGGGCCTGGGGCCTTTGGCCGGAGAAGCAGGTTTTTGACCACTTTACCCTCCTCCGTTGTGCTTGACTCCTTGACCACCAAGGGGGCGGATTTGGGAGGGAAGGGAAGCAGGAGTCCTGGCCCTCAGAGGGGTTCCCCTTGGCCGCCTGTAGGCAGTGCAGCTGCTGGTAAACAGGACGGCCCCATATCAGGTGTACCTGGCTTCCCCACGCCCCTCTTTGTGGGCCTCTTCCTGGGCTGTGTGAGCCCAGAGGTCCTCACCTCCCGTCGGAGGGACGGGGAATCCCGGCTGCACGCGGGGTTCTGAGGATTCTGTGCCACATGCTGCATTCACAGTGCCTGGCACAGGGCTGGCCCTGGGTGCTGGGGCCCTGGCTCTCCCTCCCCTGGGCCCGGAGGGTCAGGGCGCGCGAGCACATGTGCACCAGACTGGGAGATGACTTCCCGCCGTGTGTGCCAGGTGTTGGTTTCCTTTCTCCTCCTTAGCCTCCCTTGTTGGATCCCGTAGGTCGGCATCCGAGTCTAAGCCCCCAGAGGGGCCTCCGGCCAAACGGGGGAGACCGTGATGGGGAGCTGGCCATCCCAGGAACCTGACGCTTGGGGTCAGACCCTTTGTCCACTGGAATTTGGCCAAACTGCTAGCTCACCAGCCCCACCCGTGTGCTAGATAGCACGCTGCACACCTCAACCTTGCTGTCTCCTTACATCTTCACGGTCACCTGCTAAAGGTAGACGGCATCAGGGTGTTCATCTACAGATGAGGGAACTGAGGCTCGGGGAGTGCAGTGACTTTCATGGGGCCACCCAGCATGGACTCATGGGGCAGGACCGAGCCCGCTCAGTCATCGGGACCCTTGGTGGCTCCCTGGGCCTGCGGGTTTACGCCGACGGGCCCTGAGAGTCCCCAGGGCCTCGCCTGGGAGGGGGCTGCTCTGCCCTGGCTCGGCAGGGGGTTGGTGAGTCGCACAGGTGTAGTTCCATGCCTTGTCCTGAGGGCAAGCTAGGGCCGGGGAGACGGACGCCTTCTTTATGCCACAGAAGCACTGAGTTCTCATAGAAATCGGCCGTTCTTCCATGTGGCCAGCACACAGAACAGAAAGGATAATGGGCGTGGTTTGGGGGTCCCAGACTTCCTCCCGGCCCCTCTGGGCCCGCAGGGAAGAGGGAGTGGGAAGGAGAGACGAGGAGGTCGAGGTGGGGCCTTGCTTTCGCCCCACCTGGACCATCTCAGCTCCGAGGCGGATGGGACCCCCCACACTCCTGCGTGCCCAAGAGCTCTCAGCGACACAAGCCTTTGGGCTTGGAGAGAGACCTCAGCCAGCCCCCTCCCTCCTGCAAGCGGCACCGTTCCAGGAGACCTGGGGCCCTGGTTCTCGGCCAGCACAACAAACACTCAGGTTCATGTGGGCTTTCGGCTCCGCTGGTGCAACGAGGCAGGATGCCAGGAGGCCTGTGGGGCATCTGCTCTGCACCCTGTGCTCACTCCAGTGTCCGGTGTCCCAGCAGCACCGTCAGGGAAGAAGGGCAGCGTCCCCCCTCATCCTCCCCAGGCCACAGCGTGTGGGCAGGGGCCTGGCCTTCTGACTCCTCGTGCACTTCCTAACCCCGCTGTGTCCCCCTGAAGCAAACAGCGGCCCTGGGTTCCGAGCGCTTCCACGGGCCCTGCCGTGTCCGGGCCTTGAGGCCAGGAGAGAAAACCCAAAGCAGGTCAGAGTGGGGAGGGGGTCAGAGGCAGCCACGCCCGGGGAGCTGCAGCCTCTTGGGGTTCTGCCGTTGAAAGGGGCTTTCGGCAAGAAAGGGGCAAAGCAAGAAGACGCAGCCCCCAACCTCGGCCCGTGTGGCCCCCCGCCTGCGCGCCCCTACCCACGGCCCCACCCGCTTGTGACTAAGGAAAAACATGCAGCCACGCTGATGCAATTAAGGAAATGTTATTTCTCGAGTGCTGCCAGATCCTCGGGGTTGACCCCGAGACCCGGGAGGACGGCATGCAGGCGTGTTGGGCCCACGTGGTCTCTCGCAGCCTCGGCCTGGGACTGTCGTTGAGCAGCTCCCGATGGCCGTGGGATGGGGGGCTGATGCCTGCTGCTCGTCCAGGGGATCGAGAGGCATGGGCCAGGCCCTCGGTGGGGGCCCAGGGAATGTGCCTGCCCTTCCCAGGTTGGGGAGGGAGAGGAGGGGTCCATAGTGCCCACCCGCCCGCGTGGACCTCGTGCTCCAGGTGAGTGGCCCTGGCCTCCCAGCCTCTCGTACAGCCTGCCCGTGGTTTTTCAGCGTGGGAGTGAGTGTGGTCAGCAGACCCCTGCACCTGCCCAGAGGCTGAGCTGGGCTCCTCCGTCCTCCTCCTGTCCCTTGGGGGGACGGGCTTGACAGTGGGGAGAACCCACCTCCCCCCCGCCCCAACTCGTCTGCCCTGCCTCCTGTGGTGACTGAGAAGGGGCCCAGGAGGCCATTCCCAGGTCCACCACTAAAGGGTCACAGCTGATGTGCTGCTCCCCCGACCCCAGGGTCTTGGATCTTAGAAGAGAGAGTGAGGGCTCAGCCCAGCGGGCAGAGGCTGCGGGGAGATATTATAACTCCTGCCTCCCCACCAGTGTCCCACCGGCGCTGAGGGGCAGCACCTAGGTGTGGCCTTGGGCTGGACTCAACCTGGAAGGTCAGGTGGTTGCCAGAGGGCCGGGGGTCCCCGGGGTCTGATCTGACTCCCACTTGCGCTGGTGGCCGGGGCCTCTGAGAATCCCCACTAGTTAACTAGTTAGCGACGTGCAGCTGCTCTGCTGCATCCGGCACCACTGTGCTGTGGCGGGGCTCCAGGGGTAGCTAGTGAGCCTCTGACTTGGAGGGCAGAGGGGGCCTGTTGTGATGTCCAGAGGGCCCTGGGGGCTGCTGCCCTGGATGCTGGAAACTGGGAGCCTCGCTGCGTGAGGGTAACTGCAGCCAGAGCTCACCTGGGTGGGGGGATGGGGCCAGGAAAGGGGAAGGAGCCCCGCAAGACGAGTGTCCGTGCCCCAGGAGGCTGCAGACCGTCAGGGACCCTCCCGGTTTACCGGGTGTGACCCCTGCTCTACCACTGCCAGGTGATTGGGACAGGGGTCTCTGTGGCCTCAGAATCCTGGTGACACTGGGCAAAGGGACAGCTAGGGGCTCAGAGGGATCCCGCCCTCCCCTGCTGACACCCCCTCGCAGGCTCTGATCCGAGCTGAGCTGCTCGGCCCCAGGGAGGCCGCAGATGAGGGCCTCTTCTTAAGCCTCCTGGTCACTTCCCCCGAGCCCAGCAGCCTGAGGGTCTGGAAGGGGGTCTTTGAGGGGGAGCTAGGTGTCCTGGGCCCTGAGGAAGGCTGAGCAGCCGGCTTTGGCAATGTCTGCGTGGGGGGAGCCGGGAGGGCTTCCACGGCCCCCGCAGCATCGGGGGTGGTGTGAGCGCCTAACCCTGCCATCGGCAGTGGTGGACCTCCCCAACGCCCTGGAGGTGCTTTGTTCTGAGTGGGCCGCGCAGCCCGGCAGCAGCTGTGGGCGCAGCGGCGGGGCTGTGCTGCGCGGCCAGGCGCGTGGGGGGGCGGGGCGGGCCGGGGGTGGGGGGCCCGGGGGCCCGGGGGCGGCGGGGCCGGTGGGGGCTGTGCTGGCCGGGGGCCGCCCTGCGCGGCGAGCGCGGGCGCAGGCTGAGGGGGCGCTGGCGTGTGCCCGCAGGCAGCCCGGCGCCGGGGACGGCGGCCGCGGGGACGGCGCGCTCCTGGACACCGCCAGCCTCAAGATGAGCGACCTGGACTCGGAGCTCGTGCCCTTGCCACCGCGGTACCGCTTCCGGGACCTGCTGCTGGGCGACCAGTCCTTCCAGAACGACGACAGGTAGGGCGGGGGTCGGCGCGCGGAGTTGTCCGTGGTGCTGAAGGCCTCCGCTGCGCCCGCACTGCCTGGGGCCCGCGCCCTTCAACTTTCCCGGGTTTCCGGGACCCGGAGAAGTTGTGGGGTGGGGAGGGTGGGAAGCGTTTTCCCGGGAGGAGCCTGGACGATGGGACGGGACGCTCTGTGCTGGGGAGTCCCAGAGACCAATCCCCGGGCCAGCCTCCCCGGCTCTGCCCACAGGCCCCCAGTCCCGCTGGCAGCTCTGCTGATTTTGGGCACGAGCCAGGGCCAGAAGCGCCACGTGGCGAAGCCCCGCAGGCTGGCTGAGGGCTGGCGTCCTCCAGACGCTGGCTGTGGTCATTTATTATTAATTAAGGGAGCTCATGTTGTGGTCACTTACCGGGGATGACAACGTGCCCTCACCTCGGATTCTCCTGGGGGGCACAAAGCAAAATGAACTTGAGTCTTTCGGCAAAGGACCAGCAAAATGAGTCCTTGGAAATAATTCATGTGCTGAGGAGGCTGGCAGGAAGCTGGGAGGAATGTTGCTTTTCTCTGCCCTTTCCCCAAATAGCTGTCTCAGTAAACACCCAGCACCATAGCTCCGTCAGCCTCGGGGGCCTCACGCTGGAGCCTGTGGGACTTCGGGCCAGAACCACTTCCCTTGCAGTGTGTTGGGGGAGGGGCCCCGGTATCTGCGGGTCTCCTTCCCCACCAAGCCCTGAACTGGGCTCGTGAATCTGCAGTTGTCCCAACAGTGCAATTATTCAAGTTAGCACATAAAGTCCGTGAGGTTGAAATCGTCAGGGCCCAGATCAGGCTCTCAGAATAATCCACTGCTGAGGCTGCAGCTGGGAAAGAAATCGTGATGTGGAGGAGGCCAGCATGTAAGGACTGTGTGTGAGACTTGTGGAAAGTGAGTTTAAAATCCATCCTGCATGCCGGAAGCAGAACATCCTTCCAGACCTCCCATAGCATTCAGTTGCATTCTCCAGGTGGAATCAGGAGAGATGGAACCCAAAGGCTTCACCCACATAGAACCAAGGGTGCAAACCCAGCAGAGGGGCACATGAAGGCCGTGTAGTTTTATCTTGTTGGACTGAGTACTGTGGTAATAGGTAAACCCACCTGGAAACACACACCCAGGTGAAGAGTTCGCTTAGCTACCTGGGTAGGCAGCGGCAGAGGAGGGCAAGGCCGAGCACTTCTCTAAGCCAGACGTGAGCTCAGCACCTTCCTGAGTCAGCACCAGGAAGCATCAGCCTGCTCCGCTGGGACTTGATTAATTCTCGATAACAGCAGCCCCAGAGGTTCTTTCACAGGCGGGCAGGAAACGGCATCCACCTCCCCGAGTGGGCCTGGGGCCTCCAGATGCTCCAGAAATGCCAGTGACTGCAGCTGATGTAACTGCAGTGACACATCCCTTAGATTTCAGGAGCGGATGGCAGGTCCTCGCCGTCAGCCGAGGGTGGCGTGTGTCTGCCTGGAGGGAACTGTCCCTGTCCCCTGGGAAGTGGGAAGCTGGCGCTGAATCCTCCACCGTGCTCTGGACCCTGTGGCTTGGGGGGGGGGGGGGTTATTGTGGTAAAAGATACAAAACCTAAAATGTAAAGTGACATTTGGCACATATACATCGTCACCACTGTGCAGTTCCAGAGCATCCCATCGCCCCAGACGGAAACCTCGCACCCGTGAGCAGTCACTGCCCTGCAGCTCCTGGCAACCCCCAGTCTCTGTTCTCCTCGGCCTTGTTTTCAGGGGGAAAGTCTCCTGTGTGCTGGGCCCAGGGACTTTGTGCTTGTGTGCCCATGGTGTTCAGAGACGGGCTGTGTGTGTGTATGTGTGTGGGGGTGGGGTGGGGTAGGGGGAGTCCTCCAGAGGACAGGCCCCCGTGGTCCCCGGGCAGGCGTGGAGACCCTGTGCTGCACGTGTGGAGAGGTGGTAAGGATGTGTCTGTACGTCGGGTGAAGGAAGGGAGCAGGCACTGGGGCTGAGAGGCTGTGGGGCAGCCGGAGGGCCCGAGAGGCTGGAGGCCAAGGAGGCCAGCCTGCCCCACCAGCAGGGCCGTGTGCACTCACCCCGTGCTTCCGTGTGCCCCAGGGACAGTCCCACAGAAGCCGGGGCTGGGCCGGGGCCGGGGTCCTGGGGCTGCAGGAGGAAGGGCCGGTGGCCTGGGCGAATCGGCACTGCAGACGGGGGGCGTCGTGGGTCCGGGGAGAAGAGCTGTGCTTGCCCTCCCGCGCGCGCTCCTGGGTCCCTGCTGCCTGGGCTCCTTTCCAGCCCCGCTCACGCGCCCCGGGGCAGCCTCTGTGGGGTGAGCGGGGGCGCTGCTGCCCGACTCCTGGCAGGCTGTGGGTAGGCGGCCAGGGCTGTGGGCTTCCTGTTCTCCAGGGGAATAAAGCCACAGCCATGAGTCACCACAGCCGCACACACCGTGGCCTTGGGGGGAGGGGGGCTCAGCCCGCGTGAGCGAAGGAGACTGCTGGCCAGCCTCTTGCAGCGGGGGCAGCGAGGAGGCAGGCAGAGCCAGGACTGGCCCACCTTCAGGGGGAAGCCAGGGTCCTAGGGGACCCTCATCACTGCCTGTGGCCGGGTCTCAGGGCTCCTGGGGAGCAGGGCTCTAGGCAGAAGCCCTAGACCTGGACCCTCCAAGGCCTGGGGCTCGGGGCTCCCTACCCTGTCCCGGGTCAGCTCACTGCCCCTTCGCCCCAGGAGCCAAGGGGCAGCTCCAGGAGGCCCCTCCCCGTCTGCAGCGGACCCTCCAGTGCGCCTGGTGTACCTGGTCTTGGGGGATGGACCTGGGGCTCTGAGGGCCCCCTGTGGGGCTCAGGGGCTGCAGACCTGGCTGGGCGGTGAGCCCCCACGCCCACTCCGCCTCCTGCAGAGGGCTGATGGTGGCCCGGCCTGGAAGAGGCGGCTGTGAGGGGAGCGGGAAGGGGCTTTGCAGACGGGGCTTTGGTCGTTGTAAGTGTTGCTTCCTTTCCTGGTCTGTAACATGGACACGGGGCTTCAGCCAGCCGCCACACCTCACACCCTCTCTGCACTGCGGTGCAGGGGACATGGGCTGTCCCACCACAGGCTCGTCTCCCACGAGGGTTAGAACCAGCCAAAGGCTGGGGTGGGCAGAGCCACAGGTGAGAAGGCCCGGCCAGGTGTTCTCCTGGCCCATGTGCTGGGACCAGCTGCTTTCCCCAGCTGCCTCTCTGGCCAGGACCCCAGCCCACAGCGGGAGGTGACGTGAGGGTCCGTGCCCCCTCGCCCCCAGGCATCTAGTGGAGGACGGGGTGGGGGTGGGGAGGTGTGTGCGCCCCTCTGGGGGCTCCGTGGCAGCGCGGCTGCAGGGAGGTGAGGAGGCCAGGCCTCCAGGGTTAGAGCGCTGCCCAGAAGGGCCCTGTTCTGTGTTTCCCTGAGCTCCCAGCAGCAGAGGATGGAGCCTGGCTGCTGCTGTGGGAGTGAGCGGCACCCCGTGTTGTTTCACCCAGCAAGCCGAGAAGTGGGGAGGCAGGCCTGCGCTGCGGGCAGCACCCTGAGGACAGACCCCTGCCCCGCCCTGCAGGAGCCACTGTTGGCAGCCACGGCCCCCAGGGCTGGACCCTCCGGCCCCTGGGCTGGGCTCTGGGAGGGGCAGAGAGGTGCCTCTGGAGCAGGCCCAGCCCCCGGGGTCCCCTGGGTTCCCCCTGCGTGGGGGCTGAGTTCAAGCTCCTGGTTTCACCTTTAAATTCCTAGGGCCTGGCTTCTGCTTAGCCGCAGTCAGGATGGGACAAAGGTGGGATTCCGGCCCCATCCTGGCCAGGGGCCTCTGTCCATCACAGACCTGAAGGCCTTGGAGGACCCGGCCCACCTGGGAAATGGTGGTGGCGCAGGCTGGTGGGGCCCAGGCGGGTTGGGGGTCCCCTGCCACCTTCAGCTCCGTGCAGAATAGGACTGGATGGTGCTGGGGTGCGGGGGACATGTCGTCCAGCACCCCGGAGTGTGGGTCTAAAGCCAGATGCCACACCTCCCCCCACAGCCCCTCCCCAGCCCAGAGCAGCCACCTGGGTGTTCAGGCCCAAGGCCCGGGGGTCCTCCCGGACCCCCTCCCTGCGTAAGTTGGTCACCCCTGGGGCGGCTGCTTCTGCGCCCTGGACGGCTGCCCGCCCTCACACCCCTCTCCAGTGGGCCCCCAACACTCCCAGCTTCCTCCGTAGCCCAGGCCTGAAACGCTTGTGCTCACCTCAGCTCCCTCCCACCTGAGCCCAGGGTCCTTCACCTCCTCCCGGGATCCGCCCACATCCTCCGCAGCTGCGCGCCTTCTGCCTTCTCCTTTCTGCTTCTGTCTCTGCAGTTTCTGACTTTAAACCATAGACAGAAGAGTGGCGAGCGCGCTGGGTGCATGGACACTGGGAGCTGACCCGGACGCCGCCAGGCGGCTCTCTCAGTGGCCCTGTGTCTCTTGGGGCCTCACTTTCCTCTGTCTGCATGATTAGACCAAGGAAAGGCTCAGGTCCTGGCCGATTCTGTGTGCTGTGTCCCAAGGGGGTAAGATTTATATCGATCTTTCTAGCACTTTCCGGGCCTGGGGCTCATTTGCCTGCATCTCTGCCACACCACTGTAGGGCTGGGCCAGGTCTAGTTCTCCCCATGGTTACCTGGGGCCCCCCTGCAGAGAGTGGCCGGTGCTCCCAGGGGCAGGCCGCGCCTTCCTCCATTCTGTGTCCTCCTCTCTGGGTGGGCGTGTGGGGGCTTGGGTCACCCCCGGTCCTGGGAGGCCAGGAGCAGGCAGGATAGACAGCGAGAAGATGGAGGATAAAGGAATGAGAACAAACAGGACGGGGAGGGTGTGGGTGATGGAGGGGCGCACACACAAGTGTGAGCAGCGGTGTGGTCGCCTCCCCACCAGCCCGTGGACACCAAGGCAGGTCGGCGGGGCTCCTGGACCTGAGTCTGCACCTGGAAGACAGCCACGCTCTCAGTGACCCAGGATTAGAGGTAGACCAGTCAAGGTGTTAGCAGTTCTGTGATGAGAAGGGGCCCTGGCTGCCCTTGCCCACATCCCGAGGATACTGCGGGAGACCCTGAGATGGCGAATTGGGCGTCCCTGGGAGCCGGGTCCCCATCCCGGCCCCTGGTGCTGGACATCTCCCTGCACCTCTTTGCCTCTAAGCCTGCATCCCGGGGACTTGTGCGCACGAATCAAAATTAAATTCCTCCCAGTTAGTGCAAAGCAGAGCACAGACATCCAGCGAGAGGGTGGCCAGCATCCTCCAGCGTCACGGAAAGCACGCTCGGTTTCTGTTTCACATTGTGGTTCCCTTCACTCCTGATAGGCTTCCCATGATGTGCCATTTGCCGTTGAAAATTCTGTGCACGTGTCATTCCGCTTCATCCACTTGGAGTGAAAATGGGAGGTGAGAGTGTCCAGGCTGGGTCTCAGGCAGCTCGAGCTCTGTGACAAACACCCCAGCCTAGGGGCTTCACCAGCAGACACTTAATTCTCACAGTTCTGAGGCTGGAAGTCTGAGATCGGATACCAGCCAGGGGTGGGTGGGGGGGCTGGTGGGACCTCTTCCTGGTGTACAGACTCCCGTGTCCTCACGGGAGACACAGGCAGAGACACAGAGAGCACGTGCTCTCATAAGGGCACTAATCCCATCTTAGGGCCCCACTCTCGGGATCTCATCTAACTTTAATCACCTCCTAAGGCCCCACCTTCAAACACCATCACACTGGGGGTTGGGGCTTCAATGTGACTTTGGGGAGACACACACATTCCATCCACAGCAGGCTTGGGGAAACAAGGTGGACGCTACAAAAGAGATGGCCGGGGCTTCCCTGGTGGCGCAGTGGTTGAGAATCTACCTGCCAAGGCAGAGGACACGGGTTTGAGCCCTGGTCCGGGAAGATCCCATGTGCCGTGGAGCAACTAAGCCCGTGCACCACAGCTACTGAGCCTGCGCCCTAGAGCCCGTGAGCCATAGCTACTGAGCCTGCGTGCCATAACTACTGAAGCCCTTGCGCCTAGAGCCGGTGCTCTGCAACAAGAGAAGCCACCGCGACTAGAAGCCCACACACTGCAAGGAAGAGTAGACCCCGCTCGCCACAATTAAAGAAAGCCTGTACGCAGCAAAGACCTAACGCAGCCAAAACTAAAATAAGTTAATTAATTAAAAAAATTTTAAAAAGATGGCTGGTAACCTTTCATGGGGTTAAGCTCTGCCTTGCTTTCAGATTCCTTACACCCCGAGAACATCCCAGGATCCCCAGAGGGAGAGCCTTCCCCTCTCCCCTCACCCACGGGGTGCAGGCACCTGGTGAGCAGAGGCAGATCCTGCAGGAAAAGACCTGTTCAAGGTCGCACAGCTGATGGGGGGAACTTCAGGAGAGGGGGTCTGCAGGAAAGAACCGCAGACCTACTGCAGTGCTTTGAAATGGTGTCCCCCAAATTCATGTCCACGGCACCTGGGAACGTGACCTTATGTGGCAATAGGGTCTTTGCAGGTGTAATTAAGGTAAAGATCTTGAGATGGGATGATCTTGGATTTAGGGTGGGCCTTACATCCGCTGACTGCTATCCTTGTAAGAAGAGAAACACACATAGGAGAAGCCTTGGGGAGACGGAGCAGAGACTGGGGTGACGTGGCCACAAGCCAGGGCCACCTGGGGCCGCCCGGAACTGGAAGAAGCAGGAAGGACCCTCCCCTGGAGCCTCTGGGGGAGCACAGATTTCGTGTGGCATCTATGGGGCATCTCCTGAGACTCGTGTCTGCACTGGGGAGGCAGGAGGAGAGGAGGTGTCTCCCCTGAGAAGTCGGGGAGCCCCGGGTGGTGCCCATGAGGTGATCAGAGAGCCTGGGGGGAGTGGGTGAGGGCTCCTGGCTCTGGGTCTGCAGCCAGGGTGGAGTCCAGGGAGGGGGCAGCACATACCTGCCTTGGGGAAGACATTTCCCTGGTGGCCCCAACCTGTCCTTCTCGGCTGGTTTGTTTGGTCCAGGAATATTGTGTTGCATCTGGTTATTACGGTTCACTGACTCCTTTTAATCCAGAGTGGCTCCTACCAAGTGTGGCCTCCCCAGGTCCCCCACCCTAATCTCCAAGCCGGTAAAGATGGTGAAATGTCACCCCCAGGATCTCCTTATTTGGAAGTAGGGTCTTCAGAGGTCATTACATGAGCATGAGGTCATTAGGGTGGGCCCTAATCCAACATGATTAGTGACCTTTTTTTAACGTTTATTTTTTATTGTTATTATTATTTTTGGCTGCACCGCCTCTTAGTTGCGGCACGTGGGATCTTCGTTGCTATGTGCAGGGTCTTGTAGTTGCAGCATGTGGGATCTAGTTCCCTGACCAGGGATCAAGCCCCGACCCCCTGCATTGGGAATGTGGAGTCTTAGCCACTGGACCACCAGGGAAGTCCCTACTGGTGACCTTTTAAAAAAGAGAAATCTGGAGACAGACCTGGAATGATCCTCCCTCACGGCCTCACAAGGAGCCAGCCCTGCTGACACCTTGATCTTGGACTTCTGGCCTCCAGAACGGGGAGAGGATGAATTTCTGTTGTTCAAGCCATCCAGACTGGGGTACTTTGTTACGTCAGCCATAGGAAGCTCATACCCATGGCAATTCTGCATTATAAGTAAGGTTACTAACCAGTTGGCTGAGTTAATCACCAGGAGGTTGGGCCCTTTCTGGTCACAGGGGCCCTTTGAAAGCAATAGTGTTTTCCCTGGCTGGAAGTGGAAGAAAAGATTTGGGGCACAGGGGAATCTGACCCACGATTGCCACCTTAAAGGTGGAGGGGCCCAGGGATGGAGGGCAGCCTTTAGGGGCTGAGCAGCCAACAGCCAGCAGGAAAGGGGAACCTCAGTCCTACAGCCGCCAGGAGCTGAATCCAGCCAACTGGATGAGCCTGGAGGCGGATTTTCCCCAGGGGTCCAGGTGGAAACTCAGCCCTGCTGATGCTGATTTCAGATGCGTGGGACCCTAAGCGAGACACCAAGCTAAGCTACACCCGGTCTTCTAACCTCGGCACTGCGAGTATATGTTGCCCTAAGCTGTGAAGTGCCCTAAGCTGTGAAGTTGGCAATTTGTCACACAGCATAGGCAGCTGACACGCCAGACCTCTGGTCCTGCAGGACGTCCTGCCGTCTGTGTGTCCGGTTGCCTCTTGGTGGGTGGTTCAGCTTGTTGCTTCGCCTCCAGTATTCCTGTAAACTGGATGTTGGATCTGAAGGGCTCGTGGACGGAACTCAAATGTTTCAGGCAAGAGAAGGTTTTAAGTGCCACCACGGTCCCCATGTCCCGGTTGTCCCTCCGTTAGAGATGGCCAGAGGGACACGATGGCTTAACGATGACAGCCCAGCCCTTGCACTGGGCAGTTGTGCGAGGTGATCCGTCGTCATACGACCATGCGTTCCCCCTCCTTGGTGCAGCTAAGGGTGGCGACCCCACCGGACGTCCTCCCTGACCCCACGTTCTGTGGCGGCTTGGACAAGCTCCTTTCCGGTTCTGCTCCACCCTCCTTGAGTATAAGCCACATTCTTCTTTAACTGGTGGTTTTCCTATATCAATGGGAGCTGGTTGTACACCCCGAAATGTAATTCCTGCTGAGAAAGCAGGAAAACACGCTCAATCCTTTCCATTTAATTACCAGTTTTCAAAGTGTATTATAGCAGCCTCAAAGGATGACAGCTGAAGGTGTTTTTTCTGGACTACTCTTTCTGGGTTTCATGTATTGACTAATGGCGTTACATAGGTTCACCATGTGTGATGGACTGAGCAATGCCCCCCTCCCAAAGATGTACATGTCCTAATGCCTGGGACCTGCAAGTGTCTTAGGTGACAAGAGGGGCTTTGCAGATGTGTTGAAGTTAAGGATCTTGAGATGGGGAGACAGTCCTGGATCATCTGGGTGGACCCCATGGGATCACAGGTCTTTTTGAAGAGGGAGGTGGGAGGGCCAGAGTCAGTTTCTGTTTCTGAGTCTGTTTCTGTTTTGTTATGTTCATTCCTTTGTTTTATTTTTAGATTCTACATATAAGTGATAACACAGTATTTGCCTTTTTCTTTCTGAATTATTTCACTAAACATAATACCCTCCAGGTCCATCCACGTTGCTGCAAATGGCAAAATTTCATTTTTTTTAGGGCTGACTAGTATTCCATTGTATTTATACATACGTCTTCTTTATCTTTTCATTTGTTGATGGACACTTAGGTTGCTTCCATATTGTGGCAATTGTAAATAATGCTGCTGTGAACATTGGGTTGCATGTATCTTTTTGAATTAGTGTTTTCAAGGATTGGGGGGATGTATACCCAGGAGAGTGGGATTGTTGGATCATATGGTAGTTCTATTTTCACCTTCATGAGGAAGCTCCATACTGTTTTCCACAGTGGCTGCACCAATTTACATTCCCAACAACAGTATTCTAGGGCTCCCTTTTATCCACATCCTCGCCAACATTTGTTAATTGTGGTCTTTTTGATGTTGGCCATTCTGACAGGTGTGACTTGATCTCTCATTGTGGTTTTGATTTGCATTTCTCTGACGACTGGTGATGTTGAGCTTTTCATGTACCTGTTGGCCATCTGTATGCCTTCTTGGGAAAAATGTCTGTTCAGGTCTTCTGCCCATTTTTTAATCCAGTTGTTTGTTTTTCTGTTATTGAGTTGTATGAGCTCTTTATGTACTTTGAGTATTAACTCCTTATTGGTCATATCATTTGCAAATATTTTCTCCCATTTGGTAGGTTGTCTTTTCGTTTTGTTGGTGGTTTCCTTTGCTGTGCAAAAGCTTTTAGCTTAATTTGGTCTCATTCGTTTACTTTTGTTTTTGTTTACTTTGCCTTGGGAGACAAATCCGAAAATATATCGCTGCGACTTATGTCAGAGAGTGTTCTGCCTTTGTTTTCTTCTAGGTTTTATGTTTTCAGGGCTTACATTTAGGTCTTTAATCCATTTTGAGTTTTTTTTTAATATGGTGTTAGAGAGCATTCTAATTTCATTCTTTTACATGTAGCTGTCCAGTTTTCCCAGCACCACTGGGAAAGAGACTGTCTTTTCTGCATTGTATATTCTTGCCTCCTCTGTCGCAGATTGACCGACCATAAGTGTGTGGGTTTATTTCTGGGCTCTCTATTCTGTTCTGTTGATCTATATTTCTGTTTTTGTGCCAGTACCATACTGTTGTGATTACAATAGCTTTGTAGTATAGTCTGAAGTCAGGAAGCATGATACCTCCAGCTTTGTTCTTCTTTCTCAAGATTGCTTTGGCCAGTCAGGAGCTTTTGTGTTTCCATACAAGTTTTAGAATTATTTGTCCTAGTTCTGTGAAAAATGCCATTGGTATTTTGACAGGGATTGCATTGAATCTGTAGATTGCTTTGAGTAGTATGGTCATTTAAACAATATTAATTTTTCCAATCCATGAGCATGATATATCTTGACCTCTGTGTCATTTCAGTTCCTTTCATCAGTGTCTTACAGTTTTCTTACAGATCTTTTACTTCCTTAGTTAGATTTATTCCTAGGTTTTTTTTTTTTTGATGTGATGGTAAACAGGATTTTTTTTAACTTCTCTTTCTGATAGTTTGTTGTTAGTGTATAGAAGTACAACACATTTCTGTATATTAATTTTGTGTCCTGCAATGTTACCAAATTCATTGATTAGCTCTAGCAGTTTTCTGGTGGCATCTTTAGGATTTTCTATGTATAGTATCATGTCATCTGCAAACAGTGACAGTTTTACTTCTTCCTCTCCAATTTGGATTTCCTTTTCTTGTCTGAGTGCTGTGGCTAGAACACCCAATATTGTGTTTAATAGCAGCGGCAAGAATGGACATCCTTGTCTTGTTCCTGATCTTAGAGGAAATGCTTTCATCTTTTCACCATTGACTATGTTGTTAATTGTGGACTTGTCATATGTGGCCTTTATTATGTTGAGGTTTGTTTCCTGTGTACCCACTTCGTTGAGAGTTTTTAACATAAAAATATGTTGAATTTTGTCAGAAGGTTTTTTTGCATCTGTTGAGATGATCATATGGTTAGTATTCTTCAATTGGTTAATGCGGTGTATCACATTGATTGATTTGTGGCTATTGGACCATCCTTGCATCCCCGGGATGAATCCCACTTGATCATGGTGTATGATCTTTTTAATGTATTATTAAATTCAGTTTGGTAATATTTTGTTGAGTATATTTGCATCTTTGTTCATCAGTGATATTAACCTGTAATTTTCTTTTTTTTGTAATTTTCTTTTTTTGATATCTTCGTCTTGTTTTGGTTTCAGGGTGATGCTGGCCTCATAGAATGAGTTTGGAAGCATTCCTTCCTCTGCAATTTTCTAGAATAGTTTGAGAAGGGTAGGTGTTAACTCTTCTCTAGTGGTTTGGTAGAAGTCACCCGTGATGCTGTCTGGTCCTGGACTTTTGTTTGTGGGAGATTTTTACTACTGATTCAATTTCATTACTGGTAATTGGTCTGTTCCTATTTTCTATTTCTTCCTGGTTCAGTCTTGGGAGATTGTGCATTTCTAGGAATTTGTCCATTTCTTCTAGGTTGTCCATTTTATTGGCATATAATTGTTTGTAGTAATCTCTTATGACCTTTTGTGTTTCTGTGGTATCAGCTGTAACTTCTTTTTCATTTCGAATTTTATTGATTTGGACCCTCCCTCTTCTTTTCTTGGTTATCTATCTTCTTTACCTTTGCAAAGAACCAGCTCTCAGTTTCAGTGATCTTTTCTATTGATTTTTTTACTCTCTACTTCATTTATTTCTGCTTTGATTTTTATGATTTCTTTCCTTCTGTTAGCTTTGGGTTGTGTTTGTTCTTCTTTTTCTGGTTCCTTTAGGTGTAAAGTTTGGTTGTTTATTTGAGATTTTTCTTATTTCCTGACATAGGCTTGTATCACTATCACTATAAACTTCCCTCTTAGAACTGCTTTTGTTGCATCCCACAGATTTTGGATCATTGTGTTTCCATTTTCACTTGTCCCCAGGTATGTTTTTATTTTCTTCTTTAATTTCTTCAGTGATCCATTCGTTGTTCAGTAGCATATTGTTTAGCCTCCACGTGTTTGTGGTTTTTGCAGTTTTTTTCCTAGTTTCATAGTGGTGTGATTGGAAAAGATGTTCGATATGATTTCAGTTTTCTTAAATTCACTGAGACTTGTTTTGTGGCCTAGCATGTGGTCTATCCTGGAGAATATTGCATATGCACTTGAAAAGAATGTGTATTCTGCTGCTTTGGGATGAGTCATTCTCTCTCTCTCTCTCTCCCTCCCTCTCTCTCTCCCTCTCTCCCTCCCTCTCTCTCTCTCTCTCTCTCTCTCTCTCTCTCTCTCTCTCTCTATATATATATATATATATATATATATATATATATATATATAAAGTCCACCTGGTCTAATGTGTCATTTAAGACCAGTGGTGTTTCCTTATTGATTTTCTGTCTGGATTGTCTGATCCATTGATTTAAGTGGGGTGTTAAAGTCCCCTATTATTGTGTTACTGTCAATTTCTCCCGTTGTGTCTATTAATGTTTGTTTTATGTGTTTAGGTGCTCCTTTGTTGAGTGCATATTTATAATTTTTATATATTCTTCTTGTATTGATCCCTTGATCATTACGTAATGCCCTTTTTTGCTTCTTGTTACAGTCTTTGTCTTTAAGTACAGTAAGCATATTCTTTTTTTTTTTTTTTTTCCGGTACGCAGACCTCTCACTATTGTGGCCTCTCCCGTTGCGGAGCACAGCCTCCGGACGCGCAGGCTCAGCGGCCGTGGCTCACGGGCCCAGCCGCTCCACAGCAATGTGGGATCTTCCCGGACCAGGGCACAAACCCGTGTCCCCTGCATCGGCAGGCGGACTCTCAACCACTTCGCCACCAGGGAAGCCCAAGCATATTCTTAATGTGCAACCGTCACCACCATCCATCTCTTTCATCTTCCCAAACCAAAGCTCTGTCCCCATTAAACATTCACTCCCCGTCCCCTCCCCAGCCCCTGCAGCCAGCTTGCTCTGCCCTTCACTTGGTTTGCACTGTCTGTCTTACTGCCTGAAGAGTTCTTTCTTTATCCCTTAAGCCCGGTAGATGAATGGAATCAATATCTGGGTGTGGCACATCCTGCACCTTATTTTCCTGGAACTCTTTCACCGTTATATTGCTCAGTACTTTCTGAATATGTTTTAAGTACTTAAAACCGGTTGGGGCCTCTGTCCAGGGCACAAGCAGTTCTTCGCCGAGTGTTCCCACAGCTCTCAGCTCCTGTCTGCTCTGCATCTGCTGCTGTGCCAGCAGGGCCATGCCTCTGTCAGTAACTCCATTTTCAGTCACATCTTTTCTGGATTGGGTGCATTAGTGATCCCACGTGGTTCAGTGTTGGGGCTCTCGGTTTGTCTCCAAACTTCTGTCATCTCCCTGTTTCCCTCACTCTGTTGAGACACCGACGTCTCATTTTTGAGCTTGCCCCTGTCCAGTGGGTTTAGTGCTTGAAGCCTGTCTAGGGAAGTCCTTCTGCTCCCAGTCATGTTTTATTGTTGGCCGGCTTCTTTGTCTTATGAAGTCCACCCTCTCTTTATCCCCCTTTTTCTCTTCTCTCTCTCCCTTCCTTCCTTCTTTTTAAAAAAATTGTGTATTTGAATTGTGATAAAATATACCAAAAACGTACCATCTTAACCACTTGAAGCGCACAGCTCAGTGGCTTTCAGCGCATTCGCGTTGTTGTGTAACCATCGCCACATCCGTCTCCAGATCTTTCCCATCTTCCCAGACTGAAGCTCTGTCCGCATTCAGCACTAACTCCGTCTCCCAGCTCCTGGCCCCACCATCTCCTTTCTGTCTCTTATGGATTTGACTCTTCGAGGTCCCTCAGATAAGTGGATCCTACAGGATTTGTCCTTTTGCGACGGGCTTATTTCTTTTTTTTTTTAATTTAATTTAATTTTTTAATTAATTTATTTGGTTGCACCAGTTGCGGTAGGCGGGCTCCTTAGTTGTGGCTCACAGGCTTCTTAGTTGCGGCACATGGGCTCCTTAGTTGCAACCAGCCTGCCCCACCCCCACCCAGCCAGCAGTCCCCACACACAGAATGACACAGGGCTGCTGTGTGGCAGGAATGAAGCCCTTTGGAAGAAGATGCAAGTGCTTGAGCAAAAGGAGCAGTCGACCTTCCTGCCTGTCCCCTACCCCACCACACACAGCCATGGGGTCTGAGTCTGCCTGAGCCCCGTGGGAGCGAGCCGTGCTGGGACTCCTCAGGGCCTGGGTCCG
This sequence comes from Leucopleurus acutus, assembly GCF_964270905.1. Taxonomy (NCBI): domain Eukaryota; kingdom Metazoa; phylum Chordata; class Mammalia; order Artiodactyla; family Delphinidae; genus Leucopleurus; species Leucopleurus acutus. Next base: position 1,877,204 of record NC_139150.1, on the reverse strand, counting down.
CTCTCCCTGCCTCGCCTCACGTGGCGCCTCGCCTGCCCACTGGACACTCATCACAGTGCCCTGGGGATGCAGAGCCGTGGGCCACTGGTCCCCCCAGGAGGGCTGTCTGTCCTCCCCACACAGGAAGATACCACTAGACTCGGGATCATAGAAGTGGACCATTGTTTTCAAAATAAATCAAACCTCACCTAAATGATGCAGCAGCCAGTTGAAAGGCCTCCCCCAGTCCACTCCCAGACGTAACCACCACACATCAGCCTGTATTTGTCATTAGATCCCGCCACACAAAATGTTGGACATCCTGCCCCTGTCACCTGATCTGACCCTGGACCTCAGACACCATCGGGACCTGCCAACCCACTGCATTCTCAAAACCCAGAACGGGAAAGACACAGCACTCAGGGTGGGATGCGCTAGACACGCTGAGCCTTCCCCGTGGGTGGACGTGAGGCGTTTGCCATCCTGTGCCCTTACAGATGGCGCTCCCACGAGCATTCTGAGATGGGCTGCCCCTCGCTGCCATTGCTCAAGGAAATCAAGTTCTGGTCTCTTCGTGGACCCTAGAGTCTCAAGGAGCCCCTCTCACAGCTTCCTGGGGTGCACAGGTGAACGTCCCTGATGGTCTGTTGCGTGTGTGTTACCGACCAGGGCTCTTGGCCCCCTTAATCAATAGAAACTGATCAGAGGCCACATCAGAAATTCAGGCAAGACTTTATTGGGGGCCCTGCTGCTGTAGTGGGGAGCGTGAACAAGTAATAGGTTCCCTTGCTCACTCGCTGAGTGGTGGGGGCGTCTGGTTCCTTATATGGGGTGAGGGTAGGGATGTGTCCAGGGGTCGGGCCGGAGGCGTGGCTTAGGAGGTCTGCCCACCCCTTGGTGGTGTGTGCGAGGGTCTCGCGCAGTGCCCTGCTTTTGCTCCCAGCTCTTCAGAAGTGGCAGTTGGGGTTTCTGTCTCTTTGTATCTTGTTGTCCAGAATTTGCCCCACCTGCGCATGTACGCAGTTATTTTTAGTCCCTTATCGATTCTTTGTATTTCGTTGCTGGAAGAGATGTTTGTTTCGGTGCAAGCACTGCAGCAAAGGGTCCCAGGTCTCAGCCTGTCTCGCGTGGACACACATACAGAGGGGCCTCAGCGTGGCCCCGCAGATGGCGCTGCCCGTGCCCGCGGTGCTGCATGCGTCTCGCTCACCAGCAGGCCCGAGGCACTTCCAGCCCTCCCTCTTTTGCAGGCGCTCTTTGCCTCTCTCTCCATGGGAAGGGTAGGGAATGGCTGACAGAGGCTTGCCCCCCTCTGCCCAGGGCGGGCAGGGGCCTCCCAGTGCTTGGCCAGTACAAACACCTCGGCAGATACGGGACGGGATGGGACGTAGAAGGCGGTCGGGGGAAATGCACTATGAGTGTTTGCTGATACCACCAAATGGCTTTATCCCGACAAGGCACTGTCTGGGGAGGGGCCAGGCCAGGGGCTGGCTGTACTGAGGCCCACCTTCCTTCTGCAGACCTCTGCAAGCACCGGGCCCTGGTGGTTTGCTGGGTCACAAGTGGGGTGAAGACATAGAGGTAGGCAGGCTGGCCAAGCTGCAGGCTCCCGTCTGGCGTCAGGGTTTGGACACGTCGGCAGGGCCTGGAGCCCCCCGGCAGCCTGGACGGTTGTCGTCTGAGCCCCCCTGCGCCCAGCTGGGCTCCAGGGCAGCCAACCCACAGCCTTGGTCCTCCCAGCGCCAACACCTAACGGCCATTACCTAGGCGAGTCACCTCAGGCCTCCCTCTCTGTGAAAATGGAAGGAATTGGGCAGAAAAGCCACACGGTGCGGCAACAGGGAGCAGAGGCTCGGTCGGCTGGCCCCGCGTGGGAGACCTCGCTCCACTGCTTCCTGTCTGGTCTCCTGGGGAAGGTACTTCTCCCTCCCTCAGTGCCTTGGTTTCCCCACTTTGCAAACGGACAGAAATCTGCACACTTCCTCAAGCTGTCTGTATTCAGTGAGAGGATCCAAGCTCGCCCAGCAGGGCGTCGGGCGCAGACTGGGCTCCAGGAAGTAGCTGGCTCATCCGCGGCTGGGGTCTCACGCCTGGCACGGAGCTGAGCCTGGTATGCGGGCACCGCTAAACGAGTACCCCCGTGGACTCCCAGAAAGCTCTGGGGGGAAGGAGGTGGGGGAAAGGGCGACCCCTGAGTGCCTGCGGTTGGGAGGACAGACAGTGATGTCCCACCTGACCCAGGGGCTGGACCCACCCAACCTGGGCAGCAGGGGTAGGGGCTGGCACGTGCGCGTGGCTCTAGGCTGGCCAACTAGAGCCCCACCCGCGTCCCCAGAACCCACAGGCCGGCTGAGGCTCCCCTCTCCAGCGGCCCCCGCCTGCGGAGGTGACCGGCCGAGAGCCACCGGCTGTCACCGTGCTACTATCCCTCCCCTCCTCCCAGCGCCGTGACCGTCAGCATGACTATTACTACTACTTCCGTTGTAAGGCAGCCCCTCGAAGCCTGGGGCGCCAAGACCCTCTCCCACGTGGCGCGTCCTCTGGGCACCCAGCCTCCGGGTTGGGGAGGCGGCCGAGCCTGGGCGCCCCCGGGCCGCGGCGGGAGGGAGCCCGGCCGCCCCCAGTTTCCCAGCCCCCCTCGGCCGTTCCACTGCGGCGGAGGCGCGGGGAAGGCGGGGCGGCGCGCGGAGATGGTAGCGCCCGCTCCCCTGCCGCCACCCGCCGCCCGCCGCCGCCGTGCGCTCCGACAGGATGGCGCGGGCCAAGCTGCCGCGCTCGCCGTCCGAGGGCAAGGCGGGCCCGGGGGGCGCCCCGGCCGGCGCCTCGGCCCCCGAGGAGCCGCACGGGCTCAGCCCGCTGCTGCCGGCCCGCGGCGGGGGCTCAGTAGGCAGCGACGTGGGCCAGAGGTAGGGGCGGGGGCGCGGGGCGCCGCGGGAGGGGCTTTGCATCTCTGCGCTCGCATCCCGCACGGGCTCCGCTTGACTGCACCTGCCCCGCTGCCTGCAGCCCCGGGAAGGGAGGGACGGCCGAGGTCTCCCTCGGGACCCCCAGCCAAGCGCCCCAACCGCTCTGTGTGTATCCAGCCCGCCTCGGGGAGCCTGTGGGACCCCTGCTCCCTTCTGCTCTGAGAGGCTGAGCACAGAGGGCCTGCAGATAAGACCGGAGGGAAGAAAGGCAGTGGGGACCTGGGCGCTGTGCCAGGTGGCTTGGTGACCACTGCCCGAGCCCTGCCCCACTGGAGGCCACACTCTTGTTGGTTCCAGCAGCCACTTGGGGGGAGGCAGGGCCAGCATCTGTGTCCGGCTTCAGAGGTGAGCAGCTGCATAGCAGATGGGAGCTGGGGTGTATCAGAGCTCAGGCTCCCTGGGGCTGGTGCCTGGAGCTAGTGGCAGCTGAGGTGCAGCAGGCTGGTTCCCCAGCCAGGCAGGGGCAGTGCCAACCCCTGTCCGGCCCCTCCTTGAGGCCCGGTGCAGCACGACAGCCTATTTCACAGATGAGGGCGCTGAGGCTCAGTCTGCAGGGCTAATGCAGAACCACCCCTGCCCTGTGCCAGGAGCCCTTCTAGATGCTGCGGGGGAAACCGAGATGAATCAGACCCAGTGGTGTGGGCACATGTCGTGGGCGCGGAAACCTGTGCCTGGTAGAGGGAGGTGCAGGCTGGGCCGGGACAGGGAGAGCGGGGCTTCCTGGGGTGCTCGCCGTTTGTGGGAGCGCACAGGGAGATGGGCAGGGGCTTCCAGGCAGAGGAAACAGCCAGGGCCAAAGCCTGGGGCGGTTGGGGGAGGCGCTGTGCCGTGTCAGGGTTGGGGCGAGGGGTTGGCAGAGACTCAGCCTGGCAGATGGCAGACCAAGGGTGCCTGGGGAGCCTCCCCCCGCCCCTCCTGCTGGCCACATGCCCTCTGGGCCCCTCCCCACCCTCAAACCCCATTTCCTGCTCCTTGGCCGCCCCTGGGGGCCACTGCCCAGCGGTCATTCCCATTTGCCGGAGGAGACTGCTAAGGCTGGAGATTGAGTGCCTCTAACGGGCACGCCTGGTGGCCTCACGCAGCTGATGGGCAGCCCCTGGGCAGGAGGGAGGCAAGGGCTGGCCAAGGCCCTGGAGACCAGGTTCCTCTCTTCTCCATCCTCTTCCTGCAGGCAGTGCAGGGACAGAGGCATGGCAGGTCTTGTCCAGGCTGCATCTGAACCCGCAGTGCAGCATGGGAGCTGTGGTGGCAGGGACACCTCCTCCAGGGAGCCCTCCTCCCATACCCACCCCTGCCACCCCCAGTCCTGTGCTGATGACCCTTCATGTGAGCAGCCTCACTCAGTCCCCCTGCAGCCCCTGAGGTTCAGGGTCCTCATCAGCCTCCTTCTGCAGAGTAGAGGGAGTGTCTGCAGCTGCATCGCTGGCCCAGCAGCAGCAAGGGCTGGCGCCTGCAGCTTCCTCTCCCCAAGCGTTAGATGCACACTGTGGAGTTTGCTCTGGACGGGAGTAGGGAGCCATGGCAGGTTTCAGAGCAGGGGAGGACTTGCAGGCTTTGTTCCTTAGGAACACGAGTCTGATAGAGATTCCAGTAAGACCAGAGCCGGCAGGTGGTTGCCCTCTGCCGGAGGGAGCCTGTGGCCGCAGCTCCTGCGGCTGCCCGCATCCCGCACGCGCCTTCTGGAGCCAGCCGGGGGCAGGGCTCGCTGGGCCACGAGGCCTCATCCCTGCCCAGGGCGCCCCCCCCACCTGCCCCTGAAGCACTGCACCCCCATCTCCTGGACGCTGTGGGGGGATCGTTAGAAACGTGACCGGGGTTGGGGGGGGTGATAAGGACCATCGCTTGAGAGCTTTGGAGCTGAAGAGCCAGTGAGGGAGAGGCTGGCCATGTAGTGAACTCTCCCGGAGGGTCACGGCTGGGCTAGGGCCCCTTCATGCCCCCAGCGACCCTGGGGCTGAGCGGCCTTGCCCCCAGGGGTGCTGCCGTGTAGCCTCACATCTGCTGGGGGGCCCCAGCGCAGTCCCCCACCTCCTGCCAAGTCTTCAGGAGTCCAGCCTCGGGTCGGGGCCAGGGACGGCAAAGCTGGCCTGCATGGACTGGGGCCTGAGTTCGGGGGCCCCACTGGTGGCAGGGGGGTGCTTTCGGCCCTGGACGTGGGCTGCCCCCGGCCTTTGAGAGACGAGTCCTTGGGCCCCAACAGCTGTGTGTGGGAGGAGGGGCCCCAGGAGCCAGAATGGGGTGCGGGTGCTAAGGCCCAGAGCTGTGGCCCAGGGGCCAGCAGGAGAGCAGGGCAGAGCAGGGCAGTGTGCTGGCTTGGGGGCACCCCTGCAGAGCCCCAGGCTGGCGGGGACAGAACCACTGGAAGGTGTAGGCAGGTTTCCAGGCACAGCTCAGGTCCTAGCCGGGTGCCAGGTGTGCTGACCTGGAAGGAAGAGGGATGCAGAGGGGTGGGACAGCTGGGGCAGGTGAGGCTGGAGAGGAAGGGCCTGCTTACTTAGCAGGCCCCGCCCCCTGGGTTTGGGTTGTGTCCCAGGTGAGGGGCTCACTGGTGGCTTGCTGGAGGGGGCGTGGGGGTGGCCGGGAAGGCATGGCAGGGGCCCTGGTGAGAAGGAACGGGCCGCAGAAGGATCTAGGAGGCAGAATTCTGGGCTCTGAGAGTTGTGGGGAGTCACGGCAGGGAGTGGGGAGCGCTCTGTGGACGGCTGAGTTTGGGGTACCTAGAGGCACGGCCACGGGGAGAAGTCCGGGAGGCAGAGCCCAGGCCGGGGAGTGGGGACCCTTGTGTGGGTGTGGCTTTGGATGGGGCCACACGGGCAAGGGGAGGAGTGGAGGCCAGAGGCCAGGATGAGCTCTGAGGACCCGCCGGAGGCCGCGCGCAGAGGTCAAGGGAACTCCAGGGCAGGAAGAGGGTCCTCGGGGAAGGGAGGCAGGAGGACCTGGACGGGGGAGTGGGAGGCCGCCAGGAGGCCAGGCCTAGAAGCTGGGCCAGGAGGCTGTCTTCGCCCTCCCCAGGGGTAGTCTCAGGGGCGGAGCTCACCAACCCGGGACCCTCACCCGGAGGGGACATCCAAGGAGGG